>NC_057814.1:325243076-325243341 GCF_018294505.1 Triticum aestivum | reverse complement strand
GGAGTGTTTTTGAAACTTAGGTGAGTACGGGATCGCAGCTAAGCCCCCGAGTGAGAGGGTTGCTCTTCACTCAAAGTGTTTTTGAAACTTAGGCGAGTACGGGATCGTAGCTAAGCCCCCGAGTGAGAGGGTTGCTCTTCACTCGGAGTGTTTATGAAACTTAGGCGAATCGGGTTTGCAGCTAAGCCACCCACTGGGGGATTTGAACACACGTGCTTATGTCTGTGATAAGCAAACTGAAGGATTCTTATTACAACTCGTCGAT
>NC_057814.1:325241953-325242523 GCF_018294505.1 Triticum aestivum | reverse complement strand
ATCGCAGCTAAGCCCCCGAGCGAGAGGGTTTCTCTTCACTCGGAGTGTTTTAGAAACTTAGGCGATTACTGGATCGCAGCTAAGCCACCGAGTGAGAGGGTTGCTTTTCACTCGGAGTGTTTTTGTAACTTAGGCGAGTACGGGGTCCCAGTTAAGCCCCCGAGTGAGAGGGTTGCTCTTCACTCGGAGTTCGTTTTGTAACTTAGGCAAATCGGGTTCGCGGCTAAGCCCCTGAGTGAGAGGTTTGCTCTTCACTCGTAGTTTGTTTTGTAACTTAGGCGAATCGGGTTCGTGGCTAACCCCTCGAGTGAGAGGGTTGCTCTTCACTCGGAGTATGTTTTGAAACTTAGGCGAGTACGGGATCACAGCTCAGCCCCCGAGTGAGAGGGTTGCTCTTCACTCAGAGTGTTTTTGCAACTTAGGCGAGTATGGGATCGTAGCTAAGCACCTGAGCGAGTGGGTTTCTCTTCACTCGGACTGTTTTAGAAACTTAGGCGAGTACTGGATCGCAGCTAAGCCACCGAGTGAGAGGTTTGCTTTTCACTCAGAGTGTTTTTGTAACTTAGGCGA
>NC_057814.1:325226408-325236047 GCF_018294505.1 Triticum aestivum | reverse complement strand
CGAGTGAGAGGGTTGCTCTTCACTCGAAGTATTTTTGAAACTTAGGTGAGCACGAGATCGCAGCTAAGCCCCCGAATGAGAGGGTTGCTCTTCACTGGAAGTGTTTTTGAAACTTAGGCGAGTACGGGATCGTAGCTAAGCCCCCGAGTGAGAGGGTTGCTCTTCACTCAGAGTGTTTTTGAAACTTAGGCGAGTACATGATCGTAGCTAAGCCTCCGAGTGACAGGGTCGCTCTTCAATCGAAGTGTTTTTGAAACTTAGGCGAGTACGGATCGCAGCTAAGCCCCCGAGTGAGACGGTTGCTATCACAACCTGCATTTTGTAACATGTCATTTGCACTAATAAAGCATGAAAATTTTGACATACAAAAAAAACTTTTGCATCATTTGGCTTTTATTTGGAGTTGGTTCTCTCTGTGTGATTTTCAAGTGCTCTTTAAGTTCAACATAACTTCACCTTCTATACATCATCTCCTTGCCCCAAACTTCTGCCCAATGATCATGCCATGTGTATAGAACAGTATAGTATTTTCTTACAAAAATAATTTGGCCAAATAGTATCTTAAAAAATTAGTTTTCCAGAAACCCCCTGAATTGAGGTTTGCACTACAAGTACTTGATTTGGGGTATGAAAAATATTTCAAAGAATATATTTTAAACCTATTAGATATAGGACTCCCATAAACCACAAAAATATAATTTTAAAAGTTATTTTACTATTTTATTTAAAGGCTTTTTCTTAACGACAGAAATGGTCTTTAATAGGTTAAAATTATTTTAAAGCTTCAAAAATATTTGAGAAAAAACAGGGAAACTCAGTGGACATATATTTTCCATATATAAGAGTTTCAACACATGGTCATGTTCAAAATGTTAGGCAAAACCCTCCAACACCATTTTTGTCCATTTCAAGTATTTGAAATATTTCTACAAGAAATATTTTCCAATAAATTCGGGAAAATTCTAGCAAGTCACATATGCATAATGTGATGATATTGCAAAGTTCCATCTCAATCAAAATTGTTTTGGTTCACAAAAGTGCCCCAAAACCCTTTCTATCCACAACAAAACTTGGCCAACTTTACATTACCACCTTCTTCCAAATTACCCCAAACCTTGTGGACATGCTCAAAACCCCAAATGAGGACACTACACCAAGTGGTGCATCAAGGGGAATGATTTTGCATGACTAGACCTTGGTAAATGCATTTCTATTGATTTCTAGGGTTTACAAAAGTTGCATTGGCAACTTTGCCCAAATGAGCTCAAAATTGGTGGAAGGCCGTAATTATATGTGCCATTTCACCCTGTGGAGTCTCATGTCAAATGAAATTCATTTGCTTACCCAAACCAGCAACAAACACTATCTGCCACTTTACCAAAATTCCATTTCTGACCTCTTCCACTAATCTCCATGGGCTCAACTTTTTACCACAGCTACTCCTGACCCTCTTCTACCACCAGTAACTATCGCTGCATCTCAGCTCAATGATTGAGGGGTGAAACCACCTCATTTACCCCTCTCGACAGTCCATTTCCCCCTCTCTCTCAACCCCACTCCTCTCCTACTGTCTCTCCAGGGCACCCAATGGCCCTCCCCTCTTCTTTACTGCCCCATAGGGCAGCCAGACATCAGTGGACGTGCCCGCAAGGCATATAAAATGCCATGGCATGCCATTTGCACGCTCTAGAGCGCGCTACAGCACGGCCAGGTACTGTAGCCGCCCCCTGCTAACCACCTCCGGCCACCTCGGGCCTCCCCAGCACGCCCAATGAGGTGCCTCGGCGTCTGCGACACGCTAAACCCCTGTCCCCCTCCTCCTTCTCCCTCATGCTGCCCCTGCTCGCACGCGCGCCGGCCGCACGAGAGCTCCGATGAGAGGCCTCACATGCACGGCACCTCTGGCCCTCCCCTGCTCTCTCTCTTCACTCCGCTCGCTCTGGACCAACCACGGGAACGCCACGCACACGCCCACACGAGCCACGTTGGCCTGCAGCTACGGCAACAAGCTCGCTGGCGCACGAGTCCTCAGCGGACAGCCACCCGCCTATTTAAGGGCCTCCTCGAGCCCTCCTCTCCTCACCACTCGCTCTCTCACTCCATAATCACCCCCCTACACCACCCGCTCCTCTCCAGAAGCACTCGATCTCAAGATCGAGCTTGAGTTCTGCCGCGGCGGCTCACCATCGTCTGCACGGTACAAGCTCTCCCCGCCATTCCTAAG
The DNA here is from genome assembly GCF_018294505.1 of Triticum aestivum. Classification (NCBI taxonomy): domain Eukaryota; kingdom Viridiplantae; phylum Streptophyta; class Magnoliopsida; order Poales; family Poaceae; genus Triticum; species Triticum aestivum. The sequence continues at coordinate 325,233,823 of NC_057814.1, read as the reverse complement.
CCCCGATCTAGAACCCCCGCACTCCATTGATCCTTTCTCCCCTGTTTCCCCTCTCTGTAGCTGCCGGAAACGGCCAGAACCGCCGCCACCCGAAGCTCCTCCGACCGTGCCTCGTCGTCACCGGCGAACCAGGCCACCCCGGCGACCGCAACCGCCACCACCAGAACAGCAACTCGACGCTGAGTCCAGGCGTGCCCTCGCCTGACCTGGTCGTGCCCTACATCGTCGCCGATGAGCTCGCCGGCCGTCTGGACTCGGGGTTAGGGATGACAGGCGGGCCCCGCCTATTAGCCTCTCCTCTTCATCACCCCTCTCTCTCTTGCTGACGCCTGGGCCCCGCCCGTCAGGTTTAAACCTGGCACGCACGCATGCACCAGTGCGCTGGGCCACCTCTCTGGCTGGGCTTGCTGCGCTGCGGCTGTTCTGGCCCAGCAAGCATAGTGCCCCTTCTCCTTTTTCTTTTCTGTTAAACTTGCAAAAATTCCACAGGATTAAATAAGAATCCAAATGCAATAATTCCAACTCCTAAATTCTGGTAATAATCCCACCTATTTAATGGTGCAATTTTAACTCTTATCAAACCAACTTTTCTTCACTGTTCAAATTTAAATTTGAATTTGAGCAGTTATGCCTGTCATTGAAAATTCCTAGCACTGTTTCCATGACTCCAAATCCAAAACTAGGAATTTTCTCATTCTTAGAATACACTCTAGTATTTAACAAATATTAGTTGACATTTTTTTGAGCACTTTGTTTTTTTTGTTTTGCTATTGCCTTATTTTTCTCGTTGTTATTTTGCGATGATAGATTGCGTTGCTGACGAAGGAGTTGGACTAGAAGACTTTGAAGACCCAAAAGACTTTGCTGAGCCAGGCAAGCGTCCCTTTAACCATACCGTGAAACCTTTTTATGCATGTCATATAGCACTTGTAGTTGTTGCACCGAAATCATGATGGGAGGGTACCACTTTGGTGCGTTACTCCGTTGCTTTTTCTCGTTGATACTTGCATGATGCATAACCCTACCTTTCTATGAGGGTTATGCGAGTGAGAGTAGCTAGGATGCTAAGTAGAGCTACGCAAAAGGGGATGGGTATATGCATGGTGATGGAAGCAAGATTGTTTTCAAAAACTTTTCGAAAACCCCATCGGGTGCCACTTATGCCCGAGGGAGATAATGGGTTGGGTAACCACTTTATGACGAAGTGGTGTACCGAGGCAAGTGTGTGTGTTGTTTTCAAAATGGATTGGTTTAAGTTGCGACCGTTACTCCAACCTTACATGCGTAGCCACTCTCACTACAGGAAACAGCTACTTTGCCGTCTGCCACGGCGGACGGCAAAGGCTCGAAAGGCGGACGGCAAAGACCTTTGCCGTCAGCCGCGGACGGCAAAAGGCTCCGGCAAAGAAGGCTAGGGTAAACAGCTGCTTTGTCGTCTGCTTCCTGGAGGCGGACGGCAAAGGATCTTTGCCGTCTGCGGCGGACGGCAAAGAGGGCGGACGGCAATAATTGCGCTGTCAGTCCGTTAAGTGGCTAACAGCAGACCTTTGCCGTCCGCCGCAGACGGCAAAATTTCTCTGGTCTTTGCCGTCCGCCTTATGATGTCATCTACACGTCACTAGATGGCAGGTTCTTTGCCGTTTGCCACTGATGGCAAAGTGCAGGTTCTTTGCCGTCTGCCACGGACGGCAAAGTCTTTGCCGTCTGCCACTGTAGGCAAACTGACCAAATGGGTCAGCTCCCAGGAAGCACAGTTGGCTGCCACGTGGCTTCTTTGCCGTCCGCGGCAGACGGCAAAGAGCTCTTTGCCGTCGGTGGCAGACGGCAAAGAGCCTGCATATTGGCTGTTTTTTCTGTTTTTTATTAAATCCCACAATTTGCACAGAAAATATATATGACATATATAGATATATTTCCATATCACATATCCAGCACATAAGTTTCATATCACATATCACATATCACATCAGTTTCATCCATACACATTGTTCATACATAAGCAAGTTCCATCCATACACATTGTTCCATCCATATATATATTACAATGCAAAGTATGATCAAGATAGCAAGTTCCATCATAGCAAGCTAGATACAATGCAAAGTTTCATCAAAGGAAAAGCAAGCACTCAATCATAGCAAGCTAGCTTCCATGAAGTGAATGAAATCTGCAAAATGGTAAATAAGAAAGTTAGAAATAGGTGACTAGAACAAGAAGAAGACTAGAACAAGAAGTATAAACTGGATCATTTATAAGCTAACCTAGGAGCTACTCAGGTAAATTGGGTCATTTTAGAGCTAACTTGGATAAACTGGATCATTTATAAGCTAACCTAGGTAAGATGGGTCATTTTGGAGCTAACCTAGGTGAAATGGGTCATTTTGGAGCTAACCTAGGTGAAATGGGTCATTTTGGAGCTAACCTAGGTGAAATGGGTCATTTTAAAGCTAACGTAGGTAAAATGGATCATTTAGGAGCTAATCTACGTAAAATGGGTCATTTTAGAGCTAATTTAGTTGAAATGGATCTTTTTGAGCTAACTTAGGTGAAATGGATCATTTAAGAGCTAATTTAGGTGAAATGGATCGTTTTTTAGCTCACTTAGGTCAAATGGATCGTTTATGAGCTAAATTAGTTGAAATGGATAGTTTATGAGATAACCTAGGTAAGATGGGTCATTTTGGAGTTAACGTAGGTGAAATGGGCCATTTTAAAGCTAACGTAGGTAAAATGGATCCTTTAGGAGCTAATCTAGGTAAAATGGGTCATTTTTGAGCTAACTTGGATGAACTGCATCATTTATAAGCTAACCTAGGTAAAATGGGTCATTTTGGAGGAAAATAAGCTAACTCTAGGTCATTATGGTAAGCATATTGGAGGAAATAAAGCTAAGTCTAGGTCTTTATGCATTTGTTAAGCAAAACACTAGAGAAACTTACCGTGATCAGGGAGGTGTAGGAGCGGGGTGGCTAGTGCCGCTACCTGGAGAAGGATCGTGCGATGCGTTTCTGGAGTTAAGCTGCACCAAAGATCATTTCCAATGTCTCGTTAGCATTACGACACTCAAATGTTAAGACTACCAAGTAATGTCCATTCAAACTAAACTCACCGTGCTCCCAGGAGCAATCACTGGCATCGGCGGAGCGGGCTGACCGGACTTCTCGCACACAGACTGCCCATTTGGTTTTCAGAACAGAGTCATACTAGTTAGTAATGAGAGTCAAATGTTAAGACTAGCAAGTAATCTGCAGAAGAAACTTACCACAAGGAGCTCGTACATGGCCCTTGCCTGCATGTCATTTCGTGCCCTCTCCTCCTCCATCATCTTTCTCGTCCTCTCCTCCATCTCCCGCTGCCTCTCCGCCGCCTCCGCCAGAAGTTTCTCCGTTCTATCTCTCTCAGTCTGTATAGCAGCCTGCAACACCACTCACATGACCATTTGTAATCATTGATGGAAGCGCACACAATGTAATGGAGAAAGATAACTGAGTACGTATCACTAACCTTGATGGCGAGTTGCACTGGCCGTTCACGAGGCCTTATCTCAGGAGTGGAGCTCGACTGGCGCGCCTTGATCTCCGGGAGAGTGCTAGGACAACGGATAAGTCCATCTCCAATGGCTACGGAGCCATGGGACCTCCCACCACCAGATATCATCACCAGCTCTGGATCAATGGGACCCTGGCTCGGGTTAAAGTCCTCCCCTTTCCTCGCGTTCCCCTCATCTCTATATCTCACGAGCTTGTTGTGGGAGGAGATGTTGGTGAAGTTGTTTGCATCATCGAGGTCAGACTGAGAGAAAGCCTTGACTTTCTTGAAAGAGCCAGTGTGGGCCATGGCATACAGGTCGTACACCTCTGGCACCTTATCCGCCTTATTGTAGCGTGCCTGAAAGAGAGAAACAATGAAAATTAGTAATTAAAGGGCTCAAGCTAGCATGATGAATGAATTGCATGAATCATGAAGCAAACCACATACCCAGTTGCGCCCGAACTGATATAAGTTGGAGCTGCCTTGATGGTGTGGCACACCTTCCATTTGGGCACGTTTGTCCTTGGCCTGGTTGTGGAGGGCTAGCCATTCTTGTGAGCACCACTCATCGACCAACACCTCCCAACAATCCATCCGATCCGCACACCATCTCGGAGGCGCCTATAAGTTAGCAAATAGAAACTTGAGCGCTACGGCTAAGAATTACTAAATGAAGGAACTTAAGTAGAAGGCCTTAAGAATTACCTTCATGTACTGCTCCTTACTCAGGAACTTATCGCGGCACGCCGGCTTGGTCTTCTTGATACCACGCAAGGCGTAGTAGTCTCGAACAGCCTGCACCCGAGCCTCGTGCCGTAAGTTCTGGAGTAGGCACTTGCAGACGTTCTGGATAACATTTGCGCTGTCCTCCTCGTATCCCTCCTCACACCTATAGAATGTCTGCAATCAAATGAGACAATATTGATTAGTACAATTAATAACTAGCTAGTTGAAGATTTTGAAATGTGTAAAGGAAAAATTACCCAGAACGTCCTGATCACCATGTCTGCCCTCGTGTCGCACACGACACCGTCGATAATGTCATCCGGCGGGGCCGGGGCAGCCACGTAGTGCTCCCAGCTCAACCCAAGCTCTGGAAGCCGACCCTCACCAGGCAACATGACAAACCCCGGGAAGTTTTGCCGGCAAAGAACTCCAAGGACGGAGTTGGGCCGGCGGACACTATGATGGTGGTCCCAACCCCTGCAGCATGACAAGGCCAACGCATTAGTTATTTCAAGAAACGTGAATGCAGAAGGTACAAAAATATTAAATGCACTTACGTACCTCTCCCCATCAGGGAAGATCAACCACCTCTGCTCGCGGGTCGCCGGCACGGACGGGAGCCGTGTAGCACCACGCTGGTAGACGGTGCCACCCTCCTCCTCAAGATCAGTCGGCTCCCCACCATCATCAGCATGGCCACTCGGCTCCTCGGGCTGATCCGGCCAGGTACCCCATCCGGACGTGTGCTCCTCCGGGGTCACGTGGGCCGAACTCTCGTGGGCCGAAGGCCAGTCGACCCGAGGCTCATGGGCCCAAGACCCGTGGACCGGAGGCTCGTGGACCGGAGTCCGTGTAGCCTCCTCCTCGGACGAGTCCACCCTAGCAGTCACGTGCTCGGGTGAAACAGCTGGGGGTGGCGGCGAGGAAGGTGCCCTAGCAGTCACCCTACCTCCTCTCCCGCGACCACGTGCCCCACCTCCTCTCTTCCTACCTCGTCCCCTGCTGGGCACCGTGGTCGACGAAGAAGGGCCCGGCGGTGTGGACATACTATCCAGCAACGCTCGGCGGAGAGGTACGTCTGGAATCGAAGACCTCAGACCACGCGCCGACGAAGAAGGGGCCTTGGCGCGCTCCCGACCAGCGCCCACCATCTTTCAACACCTGCCATGACAAACAGTAACGAAATTAGTACAACATAAAAAAAAGACCGACATGAATAATAATATGTGTATCACTTAAGTGTATCATCATCAAGTACAACATTAAAAAATTTAATACCTGACACTACTAATAATCTCGATCAGTATCATCAATAAATGCATAATCATCATCATCACTATAATCAATGACGGGCTCATAGGGTTCAGTGGCATCAACATGTGCAAGGCCACCTTGACGTAATCGGTCAAGCAATGACAGGTCATCCGCAGCAGTAACCTCTTCTTGTTCCGGCTCTTCTTGTTCCTCCTCTGGGGTGATGTCGGATTCACTATCGCTGTCTACTTCAATGTTTTGGGGTGAAGTATAGCGGTTCTTGAAACGCTTTTTGGAAAGACGTGTCTTCACGTGGCGGCACTTCATAAACGACATCCCAACCTTTTAGATTTGGATTAGTTTGGCAGGCCCACGGTAGATAGAATACTTGGGTCGCCTGTTGAGCCGTAATATAGACATCAGGAACATCTAAATGGGTGCTTTGGTTGATTTCAACTAGCCCTATATGTTCATGAGTCCTTCTAGTCTCCTTCGGCTGAAACCAATAACATTTGAAGACTACGACATTCGGTGGGTTTTCACCATAGAATAGAAGTTCATAAATTGCTTCAACTCTCCCATAATACTCGGTACCTCCTTCGCCGATAGCAGATACACAACAATTTGTAGACTTTCGGTCGGCCATAGATAGCTCTTTGCCATAGGTACGAAAGCGATACCCGTTAATGTCGTATTTGTCAAATGAACGGACCTTATAGTCAAAACCATTAGCCACTTGTCTCAATTCGGCGTCCATAGACTCTGAATTAGCCTACAAGTTTAATATGAAAGGATTGTTGCATTACGCACAAATTAGCGAATGAAACCGGGATAGCCGCCTACAAATTAGCCTACAAGTCTAATAGAAATTACCGTTTGTTTGAACCAAGAGATGAAACCGGGATAGCCGCCTCCTTGCTTTGCGAGAAGCTCATACTCTTCAACAGAATCCTTTTGGATCACCGCTCCATACGAGAATAAGGCGACGTATCGACTGTATGAAATATCCAGGAATAAGAGCAGTTCAAAGGAAATAGAAGTTGCGAAACTATGTACCGAGAACTTACTCGATGTACGGCCGCACTTCTATTAGGTTGTTGAAGATATACAACGAAATGGTTCGCCATTATTCGTTATCCAAAGATACTGGATTTGAAACACTGGCTGGTGCGAGATTCCCTTTGAATAGGCTGAGGTTGGATCCACCCTTTTTAGGGTCGTCAGCATTGTACCGAGGCTTCGGATTATGCAAATGACGATTTTTGGCTTCGTAGTGTGCTGTCACGAAGTTTGCCGCCTCCTCAGTGATGAATGCCTCAGCCATCGATGCTTCAATTCTACGTTTATTTTTACATTTTTGTCGAAGCGTCTTCTGCATCCTCTCAGTTGGGTAGCACCAACGATTTTGCACGGGCCCCCCCAATCTTGCCTCGGTCGGGAGATGCAAAATCAAATGTTGCATTGGATTAAAGAAGCCCGGTGGAAAGATCTTCTCTAACTTGCAGATCAACTCCGGCGCCAACTCTTCCATTTCTTCTAGCACGACAGGCGATAGTTCTTTCGCACAAAGAACACGGAAGAAATAGCTGAGTTCTGCCAGTACTAGCCATTCATCCTCAGGGATGAAGCCACGCAACATCACCGGCATTACCCGCTCAATCCATATGTGCCAATCATGACTCTTGAGACCAAATATCTTCAATTTATCAAGACTGGCTCCCCTCTGTAGATTCGCTGCATACCCATCGGGTAACATCAACTGCATTTTCACCCACAAGATAATTTCCCTCATAGCTGGCCTTCCAAGATTGAACCATGCCTTTGGCTTCGTCCAGTTCTGCTTTCCTTTCGGTTCTTTCATGTTTTGTAACGGCCTATCACATAGCGCCTCCAGATCGACTCTAGC
>NC_057814.1:325223489-325225228 GCF_018294505.1 Triticum aestivum | reverse complement strand
TCAGATTCCCATCTGCATCTAGTTCGGTTCTTTTGCCCGTTTTGTGCCATGTCATCTGTCTGGCCGTCTCTTCGACCATGAAAAGACGTTGAAGTCTTGGTACGATTGGCATATACCGAAGAACACTAACGGGGATTTTGGTCTGTGTCTTCTCACCCATACCGTTGTCTACCACAACATACCTGGAAGACTTGCAAATGGGACAATAGTTCAAGTCCGCATAGTCAAGCCTAAACAAGACACATCCTTTCTCACAGGCATGTATCTTATCATAGGGCATCTTCAGTGCACGGAGGATTTTGTCCGACTGGTACAGGTTTGCAGGCATTACATGGCCTTTGGGTAGAAAGCGTCCAAATATTGTCATCATTGCATCGTAGCATTCTCTGCCCAAGTTGAACTGAGCCTTCAGAGCCATTACTTGTGAGATGGCATCCAACTGACAAAGCTCAGTGTGCTCATGGAGCGGATGTTTTGAAGACTCCAACATTTCATTGAAGGCCTTTGCAGATTCCTCCATCTCCTCGTCCGAATCCCGAGCATCATCAAAGTCTTGCACCATGTTTTCCTTCCCGGTACCATGCTCGTCGGTGCGACGACGATCCACCTCAGCTCGGTCACGTTGGGCAAACTCACCATGAAATGTCCACACCGTATAATCGGGCGTAAAACCACTCTTCTGCAGGTGTTTGCCCATTTCAGCCTCTGTCCTCTTTTCCCAATTGTCGCACCGTAAACAGGGGCACCAGGTTTTCCTCTGGCCATTTGCAAATGCGGCTCGCACAAACCCCTTGGTTTTTGTGAACCATTCAGTGCTCCATTTGTTCTGACCAGTGTGACCGGTGTACATCCATGCACGATCACTCATCTTGACTTTCAGAGCTACTAGACACACAACAAATATATATATATAATTCACCATGTATGTATTCATCAATTGATCTACTTTGTCAATTTTATTACGTCCATGCAACCTACACTCTAATAGGTAATGATAGGTCCTAATCCCACCCGAGTATGTTTAGATTGGGTTCATTTTCCCATGCTATGCCCCGGATCCTACGCAAAATTTCGGCAGCACCTCCCCGCTGTTCTCCTGATACACGTCTCTGCAATAAACAGAGAGGATGTGTACCCGGAGAACAACAGGGGAGGCACTGACGAAATTTATGCGTCGAATCCGGAGCAAAGCATATGGGAAAACGAACCCAATCTAAACATACTCGGGCTGTCCATGGATAGCGTTGGACAATTCGAAAGAATCAAGGTTATAAATATGCAAATGCATGCATATTTATAACTATGACGCTTTCGAATGGGAGACACATATTGGTTACGCATACTGATGATTCAAGACACATATATATCTAGCTATCAAGTTTCATCGGAATAGATCAAATAATTAATGGGGGAGGAGGACATGTCATTTCTGCTCACCCACGAACGAAGGGGCAGAGCTCGTCAAACGCACGGCGAGGTCGTCGAACACCAAACCTCGCAGCGATGAAACAACTGCACATTTAAAACTACCCGATCAACACAATTATATATGATGTTTTTCATAACAAAATCGAAAGATATATGACCTAACTAATAATTCACAAATATATGACCCCGTCGGCTTTTGGAAGGCCAAAGAACACCTTTTCGGGAGGTGTCGGGGGTCGGGGTGTCGTGTCGGTCTCGGGGTGCCGTGTCGGGGTCGGGGTGTCGGGGCCGGGGTGTCGGGTCGGGGTGCC
>NC_057814.1:325220281-325221453 GCF_018294505.1 Triticum aestivum | reverse complement strand
GGTACTTGCCGTTAGTCAAGTGCCCTCTTTGCCGTCCGCCAGCCTTTGCCGTCCGCCTTTTTGCCTCTTTGCCGTCTGCTAGCGGACGGCAAAGAGGTGGGCCGTTAACATTTTTTCAAATGAGCGGGGCGTGGGGGCCACCACACTCTTTGCCGTCTGCCAGCGGACGGCAAAGATTATTTGCCGTCTGCTGGCAGACGGCAAAGAGCTGGCAGATGGCAAAGAGCTTCTTTGCCGTCAGCCTTTTCTTTGCCGTCTGCTTATGCGTAGCTGATGGCAAAGAGCTGCTTTGCCGTCAGCTAGCAGACGGCAAAGAGCTGGCAGATGGCAAATTAGCTGATTCCAGTAGTGTCTACCCTTATATCGGAAAGGGCATTATTGATTACCAAGGCCGATACTAGCATGGTGCCCACATTACTAGTGACGGGGGTGACATGAGGTCATGTAACATCCCAAATTTTCAATTTGGAATGTTATACATTAGATCATCATTGCATAGCATATTTTATTGCATTTTGGCAACTCCTCGAAATCCTAAGCAACTCAAGGACCCTCAGAGAGAGTTGGGGATTTTCCCGGTTTTCATATTTGATTTTTATCAAATAATGAAACGAGGATTTTTGGTTTTAATTATTTTTCACTCCGAAAAATATTTCATATTAAAATATATGAGAGGAGAAAATATGACTTCTCCAAAATAATTGAAATATTGGAGGAAAAATATTAAAATCAAAATTTAATTTTATAAGGATTTTATTGCAATTTTATATGCATTAGAAAAATTGCACGTTTTCAAAACTGCAATTTAGGGCCAAGAAAATGTTCATCTCGTTCCAATTATTTTAATTAGAAGGTTGAAATTTGTTTTGATATTTTTACATTTTTATTTATTTTTCTAGGATTTTTTTTAGTTTCGGCGAAATTATAAATTAAAAAAAAATCCCGCGCGCCGACTGGGCCGAAGCCCAGCCGAGCCAGGCCGGCCCATCCCTGTCGGCGTCTCCCACCTGAAGACCAAAGCTGCGCCACCGCCTTACCCCTCCCCCAAGCCGAAGCCCCCCTTCTATATATACTCCCGCCGCCTCGCCACCTCTCCCCACCCCCTACCGGAGCCGCCGCCGCCAAAACCCTCCCCGCCGGAGTCGCCGAACGCCGCCGCGTTGCCTCCCGTC
>NC_057814.1:325208380-325219850 GCF_018294505.1 Triticum aestivum | reverse complement strand
TGCCTCCCGTCGACCCCGCCGCCCCACCCGCAGCCCCGCCGCCCCTCGGCGCCCTCTCCCGAAGCCCGCCGGAGCCCCGCCCGACCCCGCCGGACCGAGGTAGCCACCGCGTCGGTTTTCGCCGGAAAACCGATTCGGTTTATTTTGAAACCCTAGGTTTATTTTTTTATAGATCGTTTTATTTTTTGGTTTAGTTAGTTAATGACCGTTCGCCGGTCCGTTCGTTTTAGCGAACGTATTCACCGTTTAGTTGCTGTTAACGAACGTCCGTTCGATTAACTGTTCGTCAGTTTTCTTTTTCGTCGGATTTTCCGCGATTTTTCCCGATCGCGATTTCCGATCTGTTTTTCGTTTTAGTTTAACTTTTCGCTCGTGTATCGGAATCAGGCGATTCAAGCGCCTAGAGTTTTGTCTCGAAATTCTCTTTCCGTTTCACCAACTCAAACAAGTTTTTGCTACTGTAAAATTTGACCTAGATCCAGATTAGTAAACGAAGCTTGTTTCTTTCGCCGTTGGACTTTCGTTGCTTCGTTTGATTTGATTCTTTTTGCAAACCGAAGTTCTTAAGTTGAACTTTCTGGTTTGATCTTTTATTTGAGTTTTACTTGTGCATTAGTGGAGTGCTTACTGTATGCTTGTTTGTTTGCGATAGAGTACCCGGAGTGCGCCGCTTGCTACTTCGAATCTCTAGGTTTCATGGATCATCAGCAAGGCAAGTAATACTTTGATCATACTTCTTTTACTACCCAGTTTTATTGCATTAGATCAACCCTCAAACAATGCATGATTAGGATTTAATTAAATTGTGGGTTCTGGGAAGTAGATGAGGTAGTACCTATTGCCCTGTTTATTATCAAACCCGTGGGAGTTACTTCTACGTTTGCTTATATCGTTATGCTATGCTAGTAGACGTGGATTGGGTTTGAGTGTTACCATGACAGATGTGAGATTGTTAATTAATGGTTAAACTTAAGGTGGCAACTAAAACACACATCTGGGTGGAGTGAGGTACCTGAGTATTCCAGGATTGCGTGTTTTTCTTTGGACCGCCACCCAGGCTCAAAGGTATCATGAGATTATTCATGCTAGAAACTTTCGTGTGCAACCACAAGCTATTATGGGCTCTAGCATAGTTGAGTAGGTCGTGTGAACTCTTACAGTGGTAGACTAGCAGATGTAGGGGATGTAGGTGGTACTGTCTATCCATTCGTAAGGTGCAAACACTTCTGAAAGACTGTGCTCGGTCATCCGTTTCTCAAACACCATGTAGTGCGAGAAATCTAACGGAGGAGATCGAGTCTTGTGGGGAAAAGTGCACACACCTCTGCAGAGTGTATAAACTAATCATGGTTAGCCGTGACCCCGGTTATGGACACCTTGAGTATCTAGTATATGGATTATCATGTGAATCTCATCATGTTACTTTAATTAATTTTGTTGGGTTTTGATGATGATACTTAATTGGGATTGAGAATGCTGTCAACCATTCTCAATGTTTAACAACCACCATGATAGTTAAATAAAATTTATTCCTTTGCACTAGGGAAAATTTGCTTTTCGCAAAACTGTAACCATAGAGCCTTCTACCAGCCATATATGCATGTAGTATAGCATTATTCTGTTCATTACTCTCTATGTGTTACATTGCCAGCATATTCCATGTGCTGACCCGTTTTCGGGCTGCAACGTTTCATGTTGCAGACTTTTCAGACGACGAGTAAGGTGCCTTAGGTCATGGTCTTATACTCAGTGATGCCGTTGGAGTTGATGGACTCACTTATCTTCCAAGTCTTTCGCTGTTATCGTTTTAGATGGCCTTAAGCCATATTTGTCATACTTATTTCTCTCTTGAGATACTCGATGTAATAAGTGTGTGTTTGGTACTCTGTTATAAATCCTCCAAGTACTGTGCGTGTCAGCATTACTGATCCAGGGATGACACTGGTGCACGGTAGATCAGACTGTTTGAGGTCTGGTTGCTACAAGGTGGTATTAGAGCACACGCTGACTGTAGGACACGACCACTAAGCTTAAACCCTAGAACACTACTCTCTTCTCATTTCTGACTCCTCTCCATTTTCTACTCTTTTAGGAATGGCGGATGCAAGGAACAAGTTCATGCAACCGGATGAAGATACACCTTTTGGACGACACTTGAAGGAAGTCACTAAGTACCTGAACATCGGAATACCAAGCTTCACCGGGACCTACAACGCCACACTACCAGAAGAGGAGCGCTGGAAGATTCAAGTTCAAGTTCCAGGAAGGACGTTTACGCCAGTCACTGAGCCTATAGAGTTTTCCTTTGATGCACCAACCTGGAGTTTAGGGAAGAGCATGGCAGCCCACATCACTATGGGACGCATTGGAGAAGTCTACCACAGGGAGCTTAAGGATACTATTTATCAGATTTGTGGACACCGAGATGAGAAATGGGAGATGATCAGCACCAAGAAGGATGGATCAATTGCAGCTTTCATCCAGGAGCAAAACCAACACATTCGTCGCCAGGAGAACCAGATGTGCGCAGACATGATAGATCTGAAGAAGGCATTGACCAAGATCACGGAGTTGGAGGAAGAAATCAAGGCTACACACGAGGATTATATGGAGGAATCGTCGCACTAGTGGAGAAGGATGACGACCTGATAAAGAAGATCGGAGTAATCATGGGAGACCCAGCACCAGGAGGAGAAGATGATGATTGCGCTTTCCCGGATAACTACATCATCATCGACGACACCGACTCGAACCCCAGTGAAGATGATTTTGTTGATGAAGCTGGAGCAGATATCATGGAGTCTTCGACCGAACAAAATTTCTAGTAGACCACCATAATCAGTAGTAGTATTCCCCCATGTATATAGTATAGTCCGAGCACTTTGTAACGATAGTTAGATCGATTGTATGCCTTGTTCGAATTGATTGAGTGATATTGATTGTGTTTGCCTCATGAGCATATGGGTAGTGTTTTCTCTCTAGACCTCATTCTATTCTAAATTCTCATCTTTTCTAAACCTATCATTGCCTCCGAGACGCAACACCGGATTTGTTTTCCCACCGGAGATCACTCAGTTGATTCAGCAGCAGAATGCCCTGATGTAAGTGTTAGTACAGAACCAAGGCAACAACAACAACAACCCACCACCACCCCCTGTTGATCACTTAACCCGTTTCTTGAGACTGAATACGCTGGTGTTTTCCAGTAGCTGTCGGGACCCCGATTCCAAGTCACACCGATCTAGCCTGTAACACCTCATATCACTTTGCGGCCTCACGCACGGTACTCCCACGGGTGTCGCCTTACCATGGCCCGGGACCGTTTGCGCCTTTTGGCCCGCGTATATGACAATGTCGCTAGCATCCATATGACAGAGAACCCGTGCCGACATGGCTAGTCGTGAACCCAAAGCGGCGCTAACGTATGGGGACAGGCATACATGAATCAACATCGAACGTGTCGGTCAGCAGCGTGCGAATCCGGGCTGTAGCACTGGGCTAACAGGACTCCGGGAACCCGGGCTGTAGCAGGCTAGGCAGGACTCCGGATGTCTCCGCGTGACATTTCCCCGAAGGGACAGACACAGGAACGATATGAAACACATGCCGGCCAATCAAGTGTCCAGAGCAGTAGTGCTGGGCTAGCAGGACTCCGGTGATCCGGGCTGTAGCGGACTACTATGGCTCAAGGAGGCACTAGACTACATTTCCCCATAAGAGAGGCTGCTAAGGATAGACAACTAGATTGTCGGATCCCACACATACCAAGCATTTCAATCATACACACAATATGCTCGATATGTGCAAATACAACATGGCATCACAACAAGGCTCTACGACTCAGAGTATTTATTCATTAGGCTCTAAAGAGCCAGATAATACAAACATGGGTCTCATGACCCAACATTCAGAGCATACAAGTCAAAGCACATGCGGAAGCTTAACATGTCTGAGTACAGACATCTACAAATGGAAAATGGCTGAGAAGCCTGACTATTTACTAGATCCTGCCGAGGGCACAAGATCGTAGCTGAGGTAACAAGCTAAACGTCGAAGTCCACACGGGACTACTAGCGAGACTGACGTCTCTCTGCAAAACATAAAATAAGCAAACGTGAGTACAAATGTACCCAGCAAGACTTACATCAGAACTATCTACATATGCATCGGTATCAACAAAGGGGGTGGTGGAGTTTAACTGCAGCAAGCCAGCTTTGACTCGGTGGCTATCCTAAACTATGACTGCAAGTAACTCTTTTGAGGTGGCGCACACGAGTCCACATATTCACCATATCAATACACCACTATGGATCCCGTCTCCCTACGAGAACGCCATCCACAGCACTCACGCTTATCTTGCGCATTTTAGAGTATCCACTTTCACTTGTCTATGAACTGTTATAGGCAACCCAGAAGTCCTTTTCCGCGGACACGGCTATTCGAATAGATCATATTAACCCTGCAGGGGTGTACTTCGTCACACACGCTCTCGCCACTTACCACCATGTACACGTCGTGTACCTCGGCAACCTTCAAGCGGAAGCCTGGCGAGGGAGTCGGCCACAACCTGACTAACCACACAAGTCTCTCGTCCAGGTTTATCGCCTATTCGGGTTCCATCCGCAAGGAGATCCGGCCGGGGTGTCGCTCACGGCCCCAAACGATGTGTGCAGGGTTCCCGAGCCCACCATCCGGGTGCCACTCGGTACACCAGGCCACGTGTGCCTAGTCTGTCCCAAGCCCACCTGTACCGGGTGCCACTTGGTAGACTACTAACACTACCTACAAACACCAGAAACTAGTTGCAACTCCTGGACAGGGATCAGGTTGATTAATAAGTCGAGAGAGCTTGGAGCGCCCGGAGCCCAATGTGTGGTAGTAACTGTTCATGGACCACAAACACAGAACTCAGTTCCTGAGGACGGTTTCAATGAGACAACCCACCATGTACTCCTACATGGCCTCTCACCGCTACCTTTACCAAATCGTGTTCACACACTTAGCTCTCAACAGTAGGACATGTTCACCACTTCCAATTCATTCCCGATGAATCAGACCTGACACAACTCTAAGCAATAGCAGGCATGACAAACAAGCATGAATGAGTAGGCACATCAGGGCTCAAACAACTCCTACTCATGCTAGTGGGTTTCATCTATTTACTGTGGCAATGACAGGTCATGCAGAGGATAAAGGGGTTCAGCTACCGCAGCAAGTAACAGATGAATCGTTGTTGTCCTAATGCAGTAAAAGAGAGCAGGAGCGAGAGAGTGGGATTGTATCGGAATGAACAAGGGGGTTTTGCTTGCCTGGCACTTCTGAAGATAGCATTGAGTCTTCATTAGTGTCAACGATCACAATGTCGGAACATCGTCTACTGAGGGGGAACAAACACCGGCAACAGAGAGGAAACACAATCAATGCAATGCAACAATATGATGCATGAATGTGACATGGCAATATGCTGTGAATTGAGCTAATGCAGCTAGCAACATGTTAAATGGAGTTGGCTTGAATCCTAGGTTCAATTCGAACTCCATATGTGAGGGTTTAAATGCCATTTATATGACTTGACCTAAACAGCAGCCATAAGTTGTTCTAACATGCATGGGGATGGTACAGATGGGTAGATTGGATTTTTCTGATCATTTTTCATATATAAATTATTTGATTTGGAGCTACGGTTGAATTTCTATGAATTTTAGAAGTTTGCACTATTTTCTGGAATTTCCTGTATAAGAATAAATCCAGAAAAAGAGTTATTGTGTCAGCACTGCGTCGCTGTGAAGTCAGCTGGTCAACTGGGCGGTCCAGGTCAAACCTGACCAGTGGGTCCCGCGTGTCAGTCTCTCAGTGCCTAATTAAGTTTAGATTTAAACTAAACTAACTTTTAACAGAGGCTGGCCCCACACGTCAGTGGGTCAGGGGGGGAGTCAAACCCCGGTCAAGCAGGGTCAAACCCGCCGGACTTGGTCCACGGCTCGTTGCCGGTGAAACCCGGGACGGCGGAGGGGATCGGAATTTGCCCACGGTCGACCAAATCGACCGCGGTTTGGTCCTACGCGTAGCTGGGGCTCGCGCGCGTCTAGTAGGCCAAGCGGGAGGAGCTGGGGTGGTCTGAGTCGACGGCGGCGAGCACGAATGCGGCGGCCGGAGTTCGGACGGGGCTGGGTTCGGCGCTACGGTGCACGGGAGGAGGAGCTGGTGGTGTCTACGGGCTCCTGGTGCTGCGTTGAGCACAGCGGTGAGCTTGGCTTCGAGCCACTGTGGCTCTAGCCACGTCGGCGACGAGGCACGGCGGCGGTGAGGTTCGGCCGCGGTGGTTAGTGGGGCTAGAGGAAGGAATCGACGGCGGGGAGAGAGGGGTTGGGGTGAGGGGCTCACGGCGGTTGCAGCGGTGGCCTCTTCGAGCTCGGGGAAGGCCGGACGGCGACGAGTCGACGATGGGGATCCGCGGCGGCCGACGATGAAGAAGAGGTCGGGGACGGCGTTTTGAGGCGTCTGGCGTCGAGTGGGTCGACGGGGAGGATGAGGGCGTCGAGGCGGAGGTCGTGGACTCATCGGCAGGGCGAGGGGTGGCCGGTGGCCATGGCTACGGCGAGCGGCGGCTGCGGCTGCGCTCGGGTGAGTGTGCGCGAGAGGGAGCAGAGGAGGGGAAGGGGGTCCAGGGAGAGAGCGAGGGGGTCGAGCGGGCGACGTGGGCGTCGTCCGGATCCTCCAGAGGCGCGGGCGGCAAGCAGGTGACGCCGTGGCGCGCGTGGCGGCGTCGCGGTGTCCCTCCTCTGCCTACTGGCAGAGGTAGGCGATGACTGGCACCAGGCCAGTGGGCTGGGCCGTGCTGGGCCAGGCCAGGTAAGCGCCAGGTAAGACTCCTTTCTCTCTCTTTTCTTATTTGTTTCTGTTTTCTAATATTCTGTAGTCTTTAGGGCTTTATTAAAATACTTAGACACTTCCAAAAATCATGAAACTACTCATGATCACTGTTGGGAATATATCCTACAGTAAACATTTTAGTTTATGATTATTTGAGCATTTAAAATATTTAATAGCATTTAAATGCCCAAATGCAAATGGAGTATGATTTAATCCAGAGCCCAAATATGTCATGGAAAAATGTGCAGCACCTCTGGTTATTGTTTCCAACATTTTCCAGAAATGATGAACATTTTTGAAAGCCATTTGGAAACACTGAGAATATTTTGGTTGAGCCTAGTGAATTCCTTTGATGCTAGGGTTTATGCAATCCCCATTTCAATTTTCTGCAAAATTCAAACATGATGCACACCTGAAGCTAGCCTAGTGCAATACGAGAAGCTAGGGATGTGACAGTAGCACCGAGCCGATTGTTGCAGATGATTGGCTCCGCAAAGTTGGAAGGGAGTTGATCACTGCAGGATGCACAGATGCGGAGAGAGTGCGTTTTGCCGCACATCAGCTTGATGGACCCGCGGCATCATGGTGGGATAATTACATAGCCACACACCCTATTGACACTGTCACATGGGACCAGCTTCAGCAAGCTTTCCGTACTGCCCATGTTTCAGCAGGAGCTATGGCTATGAAGAAGTGTGTTTCGCAACCTACGCCAAGGAGGACGCACCGTAGGCCAGTATGTGGAGGACTTTAGTAAGTTAGCACGTTATGCTCCAGATGACATTGCTACAGATGCAGCCAAGCAGGAGAAGTTTCTGGAAGGACTGAATGATTAGCTGAGCATGCAGTTGATGGTAGCAACCTTCAACAACTACCAGGAGTTGGTAGATAGAGCTCTCATGATTGAAGGGAAGCAGCAGCAGATTGAAAGCCGCAAGAGGAAGTATGGACAAGGGAAGTACAATTCTGGAGCTCATCAGAAGCCACGTTTTACCCCAAATTCGGGAGGACCTTTTCAGCATACCCATGGAGCAGGAGGTCCACACAACCATAGTGGACCCAAGAATGGTAACGGGAATGGAGGAAGCAACGGCCAGAACCGTACCAACCCATCAACCCCAGCTAAGAGAGATATGAGCCAAGTCACTTGTTTCAAGTGCCAGAAGACTAGGCATTATGCTAATGAATGTCCCGAAGCTAAAAATGGAAATGGCAATGGAAGCTCTGGGAAGAAGCCGAACCCTTTCAACAAAGGACATGTGAACCATGTTAGCGTGGAGGAGGTTGAAACTCAGCCAGATGCAGTAATAGGTAAGTTTTTGGTTAAGTCATTTACTGTACTCGTTCTTTTTGATACTGGTGCATCGCATTCATACATATCAAGGGGATTTGTGGATAAGTATAAACTGCCAACCCAAGCCCTTAGGTCACCCATGTTAGTAACCTCGCCAGGAGCAGAGTATATGGCTAGTTTATGGCGTGATCGGTTACCATTAAGGATTGGTAACTACGTGTTTCCCTCGGACCTAGTAGTACTGGAATCGCAAGGATTGGATGTGATATTAGGCATGGATTGGTTATCGAAGTATGGAGGGAACATTGAGTGCGCCAGTAAGTCGATTTTGCTTACCACCCCAGAAGGAAGAAGGATTAAGTATGTATCCCGGCATGTGCCGAAGAGGACTCAAGTAAATTCCTTATCAGGAGTTGTAGAGGAGGAAGTACCAGTGGTGAAGGATTACCCGGATGTATTTCCAGAAGAGTTGCCAGGCATGCCACTGGATAGAGACATTGAGTTTTGGATTGAGCTTTTGCCAGGCAGAGGGCCAATATCTAAGAGACCGTACAGAATGCCCGCAAAAGATTTGGAGGAGATTAAGAAGCAGATTAAGGAGTTACTGGATAAAGGCTATATTCGCCCAAGTTCTTCACCTTGGGGATCGCTGGTGCTTCTAGTGGAGAAGAAGGATGGATCGTTAAGGATGGTTGTTGATTATCGAGGACTTGGAGCAGTGCTGATGCAGGAAGGAAGAGTTGTTTCATATGCTTCACGACAACTTAAACCCCATGAGAAGAATTATGCCACGCATGATTTGGAGTTAGCAGCCGTAGTACATGCGTTGAAGACGTGGAGACATTTTCTCATCGGAAACCACTGTGAGGTGTACACGGATCACAAGAGTTTGAAATACATCTTCACGCAGAAGGAGTTCAATCTCAGGCAAAGGAGATGGTTGGAGCTCATAAAGGATTATGATATGAGATTGCATTATCACCCCGGAAAGGCTAACGTAGCAGCAGACGCGTTGAGCCGCAAGAGCCATGTCAACACACTCATGACCAGAGAGTTACCGAAAGAATTAGCCGAGGATCTTCGCGAGCTATGTTTGGAGATAGTTCCGAGAGGCTATGTAGCAGCATTAGAAATTCAGTCTACTCTGATGGATAAGATTAGGGAAGCTCAGAAGACTGACAAGGAGATTGCCAAGATAAAGGAGAACATGAGCAAAGGAAAGGCCAAGGGATTTCGTGAGGACGAGCACGATACCTTATGGTTTGAGGACCGCGTTTATGTGCCTAACGACCCCAAGATTAGGATGTTGATTCTGCAAGAGGCCCATGATTCACCGTATTCGATTCAACCAGGAAATACCAAGATGTATTTGGATTTGAAGGATACTTTGTGGTGGACCGGAATGAAGAAATATATTGCGGAGTATGTAGCAGTTTGTGATGTATGTCAGAGAGTGAAGGCAGAGCATCAGAAGCTAGCAGGACTGTTACAGCCATTGCCGATACCCAAATGGAAGTGGGACAACTTAGGAAAGGATTTTATCACTGGATTGCCAAGGACTGGTTCAGGCTATGACTCGATATGGGTTGTAGTCAATCGTTTGACGAAGGTAGCTCATTTCATCCCAGTGAAGACCACTTACACTAGTGCTAAGTTGGCAAAGATATACATGACTAGGATCGTATGCCTGCATGGAGTTCCGAGGACCATTGTATCAGATAGAGGAACCCAGTTTACTTCAAAGTTTTGGAATCAGTTACATGAAACTTTGGGTACCAGGCTAGAGTTCAGCACAGCCTTTCACCCACAGACAGACGGACAGACCGAGAGAGTCAATCAGATTTTGGAAGATATGATGAGAGCTTGTGCGCTAGATTATGGATCTAGTTGGGACGACAATTTGCCGTATGCAGAGTTTTCTTACAACAACAGTTATCAATCCAGTTTGAAGATGGCCCCTTTCGAAGCTTTATACGGAAGGAGGTGTAGAACGCCATTGTTATGGGACGAAGTTGGAGACCGCCAATTGTTTGGAATAGATTTGATTAAAGAGTCTAAACAGAAAGTGAAGTTGATTCACGATAGGCTCAAGGTAGCCCAGTCCAGGCAGAAGAGTTATGCGGATTCTAAACGCGAGGAGACAGTTTACGAAGTCGGAGACAGAGTTTACCTACGAGTATCACCACTTCGAGGAGTTAAGCGCTTTGGAGTTAAGGGAAAGTTAGCGCCACGTTTTGTAGGACCATACAAAGTTTTGGAGCCTATGGGAGAAGTTGCTTACAAGCTGGAATTGCCTGAAGGATTGTCAGGAGTTCATGATGTATTTCACGTATCCCAGTTGAAGAAGTGCCACGCAGAGATGGCTGAGATACCACTGAGAGATACGGTGCCATTGGAAGCGATTCAGCTGGATAGTGACTTGACCTATGAGGAGAAACCAGTTAAGATTCTTGAGTATGCCAGCCGAGTCACCCGCAGCAAGGTTATCAAGTTTTGCAAAGTTCAGTGGAGTCACCATACCGAGGACGAAGTCACCTGGGAGCGAGAGGAAGATCTACAGAAAGACCACTCTCACCTATTTTCTAGCCAACCCGAATCTCGAGGGCGAGATTCCTCTTAAGGGGGTAGGTTTGTAACATCCCAAATTTTCAATTTGGAATGTTATACATTAGATCATCATTGCATAGCATATTTTATTGTATTTTGGCAAATCCTCAAAATCCTAAGCAACTCAAGGACCCTCGGAGAGAGTTGGGGATTTTCCCGGTTTTCATATTTGATTTTTATCAAATAATGAAACGAGGATTTTTGGTTTTAATTATTTTTCACTCCAAAAAATATTTCATATTAAAATATATGAGAGAAGAAAATATGACTTCTCCAAAATAATTGAAATATTGGAGGAAAAATATTAAAATCAAATTTTGATTTTATTCGGATTTTACTGCAATTTTATTTGCATTAGAAAAATTGCATGTTTTCAAAACTGCATATTAGGGCCAAGAAAATGTTCATCTCGTTCTAATTATTTTAATTAGACGGTGAAATTTTGTTTTGGTATTTTTAGATTTTTATTTATTTTTCTAGAATTTGTTTTAGTTTCGGCAAAATTATAAATTAAAAAAAAATCCCGCGCGCCGACTGGGCCGAAGCCCAGCCGAGCCAGGCCGGCCCATCCCTGTCGTCGTCTCCCACCTGGAGACCGAGTCCGGGAGGACCACGCCGCCCCGCCGCCTTACCCCTCCCCAAGCCGAAGCCCCCCTTCTATATATACTCCCGCCGCCCCGCCACCTCTCCCCACCC
>NC_057814.1:325199172-325208048 GCF_018294505.1 Triticum aestivum | reverse complement strand
CCTCCCGTCGACCCCGCCACCCCACCAGCAGCCCCGCCGCCCCTCGCCGCCCTCTCCCGAAGCCCGCCGGAGCCCCGCCCGACCACGCCGGAATCCCGCCGGACCGAGGTAGCCACCGCGGCAGTTTTTGCCAGAAAACCGATTCGGTTTATTTTGAAACCCTAGGTTTATTTTCTTATAGATCGGTTTATTTTTTTCGGTTTAGTTAGTTAGTGAACGTTCGCTGGTCCGTTCGTTTTAACGAACGTGTTCACCGTTTAGTTGCTGTTAACGAACGTCCGTTCGATTAACTGTTCGTCAGTTTTCTTTTTCGTCGGATTTTCCGCGATTTTTCCCGATCGTGATTTCTGATCTGTTTTTCGTTTTAGTTTAACTTTTCGCTCGTGTATCGGAATCAGGTGATTCAAGCGCCTAGAGTTTCGTCTCAAAATTTTCTTTCCGTTTAACCAACTCAAACAAGTTTTTGCTACTGTAAAATTTGACCTAGATCCAGATTAGTAAATGAAGCTTATTTCTTTCGCCGTTTGACTTTCGTTGCTTCATTTGATTTGATTCTTTTTCCAAACCGGAGTTCTTAAGTTGAAATTTCTGGTTAGATATTTTATTTGAGTTTTACTTGTGCATTAGTTGAGTGCTTACTGTATGCTTGTTTGTTTGCGATAGAGTACCCGGAGTGCGCCGCTTGCTACTTTGAATCTCTAGGTTTCACGGATCATCAGCAAGGCAAGTAACACTTTGATCATACTTCTTTTACTACCCAGTTTTATTGCATTAGATCAACCCTCAAACATTGCATGATTAGGATCTAATTAAATTGTGTGTTCTGGGAAGTAGATGAGGTAGTACCTATTGCCCTGTTTATTATCAAACCCTCGGGAGTTACTTCTACGTTTGCTTATATCGTTATGCTATGCTAGTAGACGTGGATTGGGTTTGAGTGTTACCATGACAGATGTGAGTGGATTGAGGTACCTGGGTATTCCAGGATTGCCTATTTTTCTTTGGACCGCCACCCAGGCTCAAAGGGATCATGAGATTATTCATGCTAGAAACTTCCGTGTGCATCCACAAGCGATTATGGGCTCTAGCATAGTTGAGTAGGTCGTGTGAACTCTTAAAGTGGTAGACTAGCAGATGTAGGGGATGTAGGTGGTACTGTCTACCCATTCGTAAGGTGCAAACACTTCTGAAAGACTGTGTCTCGGTCATCCGTTTCTCAAACACCATGTAGTGCGAGAAATCTAACGGAGGAGATCGATTCCTGTGGGGAAAAGTGCACAGACCTCTGCAGAGTGTATAAACTAATCATGGTTAGCCGTGTCCCTGGTTATGGACACCTTGAGTATCTAGTATCTGGATTATCATGTGAATCTCATCATGTTACTTTAATTAATTTTGTTGGGTTTTGATGATGATAATTGGGATTGAGAATGCTGTCAACCATTCTCAATGTTTAACAACCACCATGATAGTTAAATAAAATTTATTCCTTTGCAGTAGAGAAAAATTTGCTTTTCGCAAAACTGTAACCATAGAGCCTTCTACCAGCCATATATGCATGTAGTATAGCATTATTCTGTTCATTACTCTCTATGTGTTACATTGCCAGCATATTCCATGTGCTGACCCGTTTTCGGGCTGCAACATTTCATGTTGCAGACTTTTCAGACGACGAGTAAGGTGCCTTAGGTCGTGGTCTTATACTCAGTGATGCCGTTGGAGTTGATGGACTCACTTATCTTCCAAGTCCTCTGCTGTTATCGTTTTAGATGGCCTTAAGCCATATTTGTCATACTTATTTCTGTCTTGAGATACTCGATGTAATAAGTGTGTGATTGCTACTCTGTTATAAATCCTCCAAGTACTGTGCGTGTCAGCATTACTGATCCAGGGATGACACTGGTGCACGGTAGATCAGACTGTTGGAGGTCTGGTCGCTACAGGTCACTCTCGGGACGGGGTCGTGCCAGGTAGGGCGGCCATGACTATTTTTATAGGGCACCGGACACACCGTTGGTACCCCGTGCTTGTGGTATGTGATGAATATGGGAGCGTGGCTCCAAAATATTAAGATGAGAAATGTTGGGCACGGGGGTTGCTACCAATCGAGTGGACTCTATGTTAGTGTCGTCTAGGGAGAGATAATGATCGGGTGCTTACCCCGGGTACTTGAGGTACCGCGGGTCGTGGATGACACGAAAGTTCCCTAGATCTTGTGGGTAAAGTTTGTAACCTTTGCAGAGTGTAAACTATTTGAATAGTCGTGTCCACGGTCTAGGACATTTGGGTAACTGCTCTTGGGCTACGTCCACTTGTTTACAAACCAGTGTGTGTTTGGATAAGTGGGAAGAACTACTTGGGTCAAGTCAAAGGACTTGACATGATTGAGTTGGGTTGAAGCCCACTCCCTTTATATTGATATCTGTAACCATTCCCTATAGTTACTTGAATTCATATGATGCATGATTTACCAGTTGTCGAACATGTCATAGCACAATAAAATTAGATTTCTACAAAAATTTACCTATGTCATGCATTGTTGTATCTTGAGCCAAAACATGGATTGCTTGTGAGTACATTCAAAGTACTCATTGGCTTGCCACTGGTTATTTAATTGGCCAGGCATGGAAGAGCAGGAATTTGAGGAAGAGTTCTTCGGAGACGAACATGCGAACTAGGACGCTGTCCCAGTCAGAATGCTTGTAGGGTTAAGGCGGATGGCATGGGTTCTACTTATCTATGAAGACTTCCGCTATTTGAATTTATTCGATGTTCAGCCATGAGGCTTATCTATGTAGACTTGACCATAATGGTCATAATTTGTGTAAGACGGTATGTTTGGATGTAAGACTCTTGTTATTCAGCATCTGTGTGTTTAGTGAGCATTGATCTTTGGGATCAGTGTACACGTGCATTCGGTGATCTCGACTCATGAGTCGGGGTCCCCACAGAGCTGGTATCAGAGCCATCCTCACTATAGGAAGCCTTAGTTAGCATGGGCGTTAGTTAGGATAAAACCTGTTTTGCAAAACCCTCTATACTCCTCTTCTTTTCTAAGCTTACCAAACCCAAGATATACTTCCATATTGATCTCTCCCATTCAACCTTGTAGATGGCTGCCGTACCCGAAGACTTCCTGACCACCGGATTTCCTGTGCTTCTCGAAGATAGTCTCAAGAAGTGCCAGTTTCACCGAGCCCCCATTTTTACCTACCATGAGCATTGGATCAATGACACCGAGATGGAGTATCATGTGGAAGTGATCGTGAAGGCTAATGACTCTCCAACAAGCTGGTTCTTCAAGGGACCCCAGATGGCAACACTTGTTCTTGCCGTCGAGACGGCAACCCTCAAGGCACTCACCCTCCTCCGAGACCTTCTACCCGAGATGGCAGACAAGTTGGCAACCCTCTTCTTGCCCTATCGGAAGGAGGGTGAGGATGAGAGTAGCACACCAGCTCCACCATCGGAGGAAGGACTTCCACTCCGATTCCAGACCTACTTCAGCCTTTGTGCTGATAGCTTGGCACAACACTTGGCCTCGGAATCATTGGAGCTCCGAAAGGAACTTCATGAGACTAAGGCACTTCTTCGCCAAGCACAAGGGAAGACGGATAGGATCAAGAAAGAAGGTGCTCCCCCTGGACAGCCCGCCGTCGCATATCGAGGCGGAAGACCCCCAAAGGATGGAGGACCCCCACAGCAACACCGCATGAGTGCAAGGGATTACCGCAAGCTCATCTCACCACCGGCAAAGCAACGCCGTGTTGAGATCCTCCACTCCCCCACACCATAAAGTGAAGAGGAAAGTCAGGATGCTGATGATGAGGAGGAAGACCCAGAAGAGCCAGACTACGCGACCGAGCATTCCACCACTTAGGCATCATCCGAACCCGGATATGCCAGTTCGTAACCCCTACGGTAGGATAGGTCGTGTACCCCCTAGGCAAAGTTGAGTCCTTGTAATGGTTCATATGAAACCATGCAGTGTTGTGTTTGCTTTTGATGTGTTTGATGGACGTCGTGCTTTCCTTCGGGAACTTGTAAGCGACTACATCATCCATTTGCATTTTAATGAATGTGCTGGCCTTTTTGGACCTTGCATGAAAACAATTAGTACTATACCGACCCCCTTACTAGGCATCCCGTCTATATTGCTTTCCCTCATATTTCCCAATCATGAGACCTTGACCGCTCCAACAGGATGCCTGTTGTAACACGTACTGGTACCTCTACCCAGAAGCAACAAGCCGGAGGTTCTGCCAGAGCAGGAGGCAGTCAGGACCAAACCCAAGGACAAGCTCCACCACCGCCACCACCTCCAAACATGGACATGGCTCAGCTTCTCCAGGCCTTCCGAGAGGAACGCCAAGCCAACACTGCAGCCCTCCAGATGATTGCTCAGGCTGTCAATCGCCAGCCGGCGGGGAACAGCAATGGACGTTCCACGTTGGCGGAGTTCAACAAGCATGCACCACCCACCTTCATCGAGACTGCTGAACCCCTGGATGCTGACGACTGGGTCCGCACCATTGAGGATCTGTTGGAAGTAGTCGGCTGCACTGAGGACCGTAATAATGTGGCATATGCTGCTCACTGTCTCGGGGGAACTGCCAGAGCTTGGTGGGATGGATTCAAGGTCATGCATGCTGGGCAAAACATCACTTGGAATGACTTCAAGGCAAAATTCCGCAAGGCCCACATTCCTTCCGGAATCATGGCCATCAAGAAGCGTGAATTCCGAGCCCTGAATCAAGGAAGTGGCACAGTCAAGGAGTACATGCAGAAGTTCAGTGTTCTGTCAAGGTATGCTCCTGAAGATGTCAGCACTGATGCTGCCAAAAGAGAGCGCTTCATGGAAGGCCTTAACTACACTCTGCAGTACTCGCTTGTTGTGTGTGATTGCCCAACCTTTCTTGATTTGGTGAACAAGGCACTCATGCTTGAGGACAAGCGATGCGCTCTGGATGATACTCGTAAGCGCAAGATGACCAACAAGGGTAGCTCCAGCAACCAGAAGCCTCGCCCGTGGCAGCCAGCCCCGGTCAAGCCAACCTATCAGCAGCTAAGAGCCCCTGCACCCCGCACCAACTATCAGCCTCAGCAGTATGCCAACCCCATGCCAGCTTACAACAACCCCAATAACAATGCCGGCAAGAGCAACAACTCCAATCAAGTCACTTGTTTTGGATGTGGTCAGCCATGACACTTCTCCAAGTAATGCCCCAACAAGAAGCCCGATGCCCCGCGCCCCAATGCGCAGAACACAGGACAAGGCCATGGAATGCCACCAAGGAACCAAGCTCCCCGCAACCCGCCCAACAATGGCAAGGGTCATGTGAACCATGTAACTTCAGAAGAAGCCCAGGAAGACCCGGACGTCATGCTGGGTACGTTCCTTGTCAACTCAGCACCTGCAACTGTCTTGTTTGATTCTGGAGCCACGCATTCATTTGTCACCCAAAAGTTTGCATTAAAAAGTGGCATGATCCCTACACTCCTGAATAACCCTATGGTGGTACAAACCTCCGGAGCAGAGATGAGAGCCAAGGTAGGCTGTAAGGGAGTCAGAATTATCATTAACGGGGTAGAGTTCCTAGCAGACCTTATCGTCTTAAGATCACAAGGCTTGGATGTGATCTTAGGAATGAATTGGCTCATCAAGCACCAAGGCTCGTTAGATTGTGCCAACCGGACTGTCACTATGACCAATGACCAAGGAGTTGAAGTTAAGTTTGCTTCCAACCCCTCCTCTGCTCAAGACGCCCAAGTCAATTGTCTGTCTGAAGTTTGGTTGGAGCAAGTGCCGGTAGTATGCGAATACCCCGATGTCTTTCCTGATGATCTACCGGGAATGCCTCTTGACCGAGACATTGAGTTCATCATCGAGCTCATGCCTGGAGGAGGACCCATCTATAAGAAGCCTTATAGAATGGGATCGGAGGAGTTAGCAGAATTAAAGAAGCAACTGGAAGAGCAGTTGAGGAAGGGATTTATCCGCCCTAGTGCCTCCCCTTGGGGATCACCTGTTCTGTTTGTGGCAAAGAAGGACGGTACCATCCGCTTGTGCATTGACTATCGCTCCCTCAATGAAGTTACAATCAAGAACAAGTATCCACATCCCAAGATTGAAGATCTGTTTGATCAACTCAGTGGGGCCAAGGTGTTCTCCAAGATTGACCTCAGATCTGGGTACTACCAGCTGAAAATCAGACCCCAAGATATTCCGAAGACGGCATTTGTAACCAGATATGGCCTGTAGGAGTGCACGGTCATCTCCTTTGGATTGACCAATGCCTAGCTTACTTCATGTATCTCATGAATAAGGTCTTCATGGAATATTTGGACAAGTTTGTTGTCGTCTTCATTGATGACATTCTTGTCTTCTCGAAGAAGGAAGAAGAGCACGAACAACACTTGAGGTTGGTCCTAGACAAGCTTCGAGAGCACCAACTGTACGCCAAGTTCAGCAAGTGCGAATTCTGGCTGCGTGAAGTTGGATTCTTGGGTCATAAATTGACTTCTGAAGGATTGTCAGTAGATCCCGTCAAGATTCAAGCCGTGACTGAATGGCCAACCCCGAGCAATGTGAAGGAAGTCAGAAGCTTCCTTGGACTTGCGGGATATTACCGCAAGTTCGTTGAAGGATTCTCCAGCATTGCCCGACCCGTGACCCAGCTCTTGAAGAAGGACAAGAAGTTTGAGTGGACGCCAAAGTGCGAAGAAAGCTTCCAGGAGCTGAAGAAGAAATTGACCACCGCCCCAGTTATGGCCACACCTGATATTCACAAGGAATTTTGTGATATATTATGATGCCTCACGAACTGGACTGGGAAGTGTTCTGATGCAAGAGGGCAGAGTCATAGCTTACCTTTGAAGACAACTACGGCCTCATGAAGATAACTATGCTAGTCATGATCTTGAGTTAGCAGTAGTGGTTCATGCCCTAAAGACATGGTGACATTACCTCCTAGGGAAGCGGTGTGAGATATACACGGATCACAAAAGTCTGAAGTATATTTTCACTCAAAACAAATTGAACATGAGGCAGAGAAGATCGCTAGAATTGGTCAAGGATTATGACCTCAGTGTTCAATACCACCCCGAAAAGGCTAATGTGGTAGCAGATGCATTAAGCAGAAAGGCTTGTTCCTTGAACGCTATGATTAAGGAAAGGCTACCCGCCTTGTATGAGGAACTTGAAAGCTTCGTATTGGAACTAGTTGCACCAGGATTGTTGGCCAACCTCGAAGTCAAGCCTACCCTGGTGGATGATGTTAAGGAAGCTCAGAAGGGACACAAGAGTATTGAAGGCATCAAGACGAAGGTCAAGGAAGGCAAGGCCCCAGGATTCTAAGAGGATGAGCAAGGGATTGTGTGGTTTGGGAATCGCATTTGTGTACCCAACAAGTCTGAACTCAAGAACTTGATCTTGCAAGAGGCTCATGACACCCCATATTCCATCCACCCCGGAGGAACCAAGATGTATCAAGACCTAAAGGAAAGATTCTGGTGGCATGGCATGAAGAGAGAGATAGCCACTTTCGTCGCTAAGTGTGACATATGCCAGAGAGTCAAAGCTGAACATCAGCGGCCTGCTAGATTGTTACAACCTCTCAGGGTGCCTGAATGGAAGTGGGACAAAGTCGGGATGGACTTCATCACCGGATTACCCAGGTCTAGCAAGGGGCATGACTCCATATGGGTCATTGTTGACCATTTGACTAAAGTTGCCCACTTCACCGGAATATGGGAGCGTGGCTCCAAAATCTTAAGATGAGAAATGTTGGGCACGGGGGTTGCTACCAATCGAGTGGACTCTATTTTAGTGTCGTCTAGGGAGAGATAATGATCGGGTGCTTACCCCGGGTACTTGCGGTACCGCGGGTCGTGGATGGCACGGAAGTTCCCCAGATCTTGTGGGTAAAGTGTGCAACCTCTGCAGAGTGTAAAACTATTCGAATAGCCGTGTCCACGATCAAGGACAGTTGGGTAACCTCTCTTGGGCTACGTCCACTTGTTTACAAACCAATGTGTGTGTTTGGATAAGTGGGAAGAACTACTTGGGTCAAGTCAAAGGACTTGACATGATTGAGTTGGGTTGAAGCCCACTCCCTTTATATTGATATCTGTAACCAGTCCCTATAGTTACTTGAATTCATATGATGCATGATTTACCAGTTGTTGAACATGTCATAGCACAATAAAATTAGCTTTCTGCAAAAATTTACCTATGTCATGGGTTGCTTGCGAGTACATTCAAAGTACTCATTGGCTTGCCACTGGTTATTTAATTGGCCAGGCATGGAAGAGCAGGAATTTGAGGAAGAGTTCTTCGGAGACGAACATGCGAACTAGGATGCTTTCCTAGTCAGAATGCCTGTAGGGTTAAGGCAGAAGGCATGGGTTCTACTTATCTATAAAGACTTTCGCTATTTGAGTTTATTCGATGTTCAACCGTGAGGCTTATCTATGTAAGACTTGACCATAATGGTCATAATTTGTGTGAGACGGTATGTTTGGATGTAAGACTCTTGTTATTCAGCATCTGTGTGCTCAGTGAGCATTGATCTTTCGGATCACTGTACACGTGCATTCGGTGATCTCGACTCATGAGTCGGGGTCCCCACAGCTGCCGTTCACTTGGAGTGTTTTTGAATCTTAGGCGAGTATGGGATCACAGATAAGCCCCCGAGTGAGAGGATTGCTCTTCACTTGGAGTTCGTTTCATAACTTAGGCGAGTACGGGGTCGTAGCTAAGCCCCCAAGTGAGAGGGTTGCTCTTCACTCGGAGTTGGTTTTGTAACTTAGGCGAATCGGGTTCGCAGCTAAGCCCCCGAGTGAGATGGTTGCTCTTCACTCGGAGTGTTTTTGAA
>NC_057814.1:325156727-325199017 GCF_018294505.1 Triticum aestivum | reverse complement strand
TCTAACTTAGGCGAATCGGGTTTGCGGCTAAGCCCCCGAGAGAGAGTGTTGCTCTTCACTCAGAGTGTTTTTGAACCTTAGGCGAATTGGGTTCGAGGCTAAGCCCAGAGTGAGAGGGTTGCTCTTCACTCAGAGTGTTTTTGAAACTTAGGCGAATTGGGTTTGCGGCTAAGCCCCCAAGTGAGAGGGTTGCTCTTCACTCGGAGTGTTTTTGAAACTTAGGCGAATCGGGTTCGCAGCTAAGCCACCCACTGGGGGATTTAAACACACATGCTTATGTGAAAACAATCATTAAGATACTGCAAAAATCATGTCTTTGATAAGCAACGTCGATCCGAGTGTTTAGGTATAAAAATGGCGGAGCAGATCCGCATTCAACGAGCGTGGCTCATCATCTTTCTTGGCTATGTTGTAAAGGTGATACGCCTCGTTGTGGAGCACCTTGGTGATGATGAAGGGCCCTTCCCAGGCCGGAGCTAGCTTGTGAGGCCGTTTCTGGTGCACTCGGAGCACAAGGTCGCCTTCCTAAAATGCTCGGCCTCTGGCATTTCAGGCATGGAATCGACGCAGGGCTTGTTGATAGATGGTTGACCGGATCAGAGCCATCTCTGGTTCCTCTTCTAGGAGATCAACTGCGTCCAGGCGTGCCAGTTCTGCTTCAGCTTCTGAGAAGAGTTCCACTCGGGGGGGCATTGTGTAGCAAATCACTTGGAAGCACAGCTTCGGCGCCATATACCATGAAGAAAGGGGTTCGATTAGTCGACCGATTGGGAGTCGTTCTCAATCCCCACAGGACAGATGGCAACTCAGTCACCATGGCTCCAGCCGCGTGCTTGAGGTCACGCATCAATCGGGGTTTCGGCCCTTGTAGGATCAAGCCATTCGCTCTTTCTGCCTGCCCATTCGAGTGCGGGTGCGCAATGGATGCGTAATCGACCCGAGTGCCTTGGGAAGCGCAAAATGCTGTGCACTAATCAGAATCAAAGTTGGCGCCATTATCTGTGATAATGCTGTGAGGGACTCCATATCGGAATATTAGCTCTTTGATGAAACTAATGGCAGTGCTTGAGTCAAGATTCTTGATAGGGTTGGCCTCGATCCATTTTGGTGAACTTGTCGACTGCTATGAGCAAATGAGTGATGCCGCTTCTGCCGGTCTTGAAAGGTCCAACCATGTCCAACCCCCAAACTGCAAATGGCCAGACGAGTGGAATAGTCTTCAAGGCAGATGTAGGCTTGTGAGACATGTTTGAGTAAAACTGGCAGCCTTCGTGCTTGTCGACTATATCTTTATCCATCTCATTCGCACGCGGCCAATAAAATCCCAGTCGGCATGCTTTGGCACGATGGTCCCAGAGGACGCGTGGTGACCACAGGTCCCAGACTAAATCTCATTTAAGATTAGTCGACCTTCTTCTGGAGAGATGCAACGCTGAGCTACACCGGTAACACTTTCTCTGTAGAGCTGCCCACTTACCACCGTGAAGGCTTTGGATCTGCGGACAATCTGGCGGGCCTCATCTTCATCCTCTGGGAGCTCCTGCCTGAGCAGATATGCAATATATGGCACCGTCCAGTCAGGAGTGATCACTAAAACCTCCATGATCAAGTCGACTACAGCTGGGACTTCAATCTCAGTCGGATTAGTTGAACTTATCGGTTCTGGGGGCTCCTCCGTAAAGGGATCTTCTTGAACTGATGGGGTGTGGAGATGCTCCAGGAACACATTGCTGGGAATGGGTTTCTGAGTGGAACCTATCTTCGCCAGATCATCAGCCGCTTGATTCTTGAGTCGGGGTATGTGGTGGAGCTCCAACCCTTCAAACTTCTTCTCTAACTTTCTCACTGCATTGCAGTAAACCAGTCATGGCAGGGCTCCTGATGTCCCACTCCTTCATTACCTGATTGACCACCAAATCTGAGTCGCCTTAGACCATCAGGCGACGGACGCCGAGTGAGATGGCCATACGCAACCCATATAGAAGTGCCTCATACTCAGCTCCATTGTTTGAGGAGTCGAAGTGAATTTGAAGGACATAACTGAGCTTGTCGCCTCTTGGGGATACCAAGACCTCTCCAGCACCAGAACCGTCCAACATCTTGGAACCATCAAAGAACATAGTCCAATGTTCCGAGTGAACCTGAGTCGGTTGCTGCTGTTCAATCCACTTGGCGAGGAAATCTACTATTGCGTGAGACTTGATTTCTTTCTTTGCTTCGAACTCGATATCCAAATGAAGGAGTTCAATCACCCACATGGCCACTCGACCGGTTGCATCTTGATTGTTTAGAATTTCTGATAATGGAGCGTCACTGACGACTAAAACCAAGTGGTCTACGAAGTAATGTGCAACTTTCTTCGTGGTCAAATAAATCCCGTAGACAAGCTTCTGGTAATGCGGATACCTTTGCTTGGACGGAGTCAAGACTTCAGAAATATAGTACACTGGGCGTTGAACTTTGTGGGCTTTGCCTTCTTCTTCCCGCTCGACTGTGAGCACTGTGCTGACAACTTGAACAGTGGATGCGATATATAACAATAAAGGCTCTTTGCTGACTCAGGCAGCAAGCACCGGCTGGGTAGAAAGCAGGGCTTTGAGCTCTACAAACGCTGGTTCGGCCTTGGGAGTCCACTCGAACATGTCAGACTTTTTTATCAGTCGGTAAAGAGGCAATGCCTTTTCACCGAGATGAGAGATGAATCGACTCAATGTAGATAAACAACGAGTAAGCTGCTGAACATCATGGACACGCACAGGGTGTTCCATTCGGAGAATTGCTCCAATCTTTTCTGGGTTTGCATCGATCCCTCGTTCGAAAACGAGAAAACTGACTAATTTTCCGCCTGGTACTCCGAATGTGCACTTCGACGGATTGAGCATGATATCATATCTTCTTAAGTTGGCAAATGTTTCAGCGATGTCAGTCAGCAGGTCAGAACCTTTATGTGACTTGACCACGATATCATCCATATATACTTCCATGTTCCGACTGATTCGAGTGAGCACGCACTTCTGAATCATGTGCATGAACGTGGCACTGGCATTCTGAGGCCGAAGGGCATGGTAACATAACAAAAGCACATGAATGGGGTGATGAAGGCCGTTTTTATCTCATCGGGTCCATACAGTCGGATCTGATGGCACCCGGAATACGCGTCCAGAAAGGACAAATGCTCACACCCCGCAGTTGAGTCGACAATCTGGTCGATGCGGGGGAGAGGGAAGTGATCTTTTGGGGAGGCCCGATTGATTTGCTTGAAATCGAAACACATACGAAGTGAATCATTTTTCTTGGGGACCATGACAACATTGGAGAGCCACTCGGAGTGGTATGTCTCGTAGATGAACTCAGCTGCCAGAAGCCGAGCTACCTCTTCGCCAATTGCCTTCTTCTTCTCTACGGCGGACCGATGGAGATGTTCCTTGACAGGTTTTGCTTTTGGGTCGACGCGCAAACGGTGCTCAGCCAGTCCCCTGGGTACACCCGGCATGTCATATGGTTTCCATTCGAAGATGTCCTAGATCTCACGGAGGAACTGGATAAGCGCTTCTTCCTATTTGCTGTCGATTGTGGTTGAGATGTGGGTCGGAGCAGCTTTGGGATCAGTTGGGTGAATATGTACGGGCTTTGTCTCTCCGGCTGACTGAAACGCAGACTCTGAAGCAGGCTTCTTAGCTCGCAACAAATCACTCGGATTTGCATTCTTCTAAAATTCTTCCATCTCTACTGCCGCCATCTGTTCGTCGGCAATCTTTGAGCCCTTCTGGAGGCACTCTTCCGATCTTTGCCGATTCCCTGTGACTGTGATCACACCTCTGGGACCAGGCATCTTCAACTTGAGGTATACGTAACATGGTCGAGCCATGAAATGAGCATATGCGGGCCTACCTAGAATAGCATGGTAGGCACTATGAAAATCCACCAACTCAAACGTCAACTTTTCCTTGCGGTAATTCTTTGAATCACCGAAAACCACATCAAGAGTGATCTGACCGAGCGAATCTGCTTTCTTTCCTGGGATGACTGAGTGGAATCTCATGTTGCTATCACTAAGCTTGGACATCGGGATGCCCATCCCTCAGAGGGTCTCAGCATACGGAATGTTCAAACCACTGCCACCATCCATCAGAACCTTGGTTAGTCGGGTGCCACCAACAACTGTGTTGACCACCAACGCTTGCCGCCCGGGGGTAGCAACGTGCACCGGGTGATCGGACTGGTCGAATGTAATGGGAGTTTTTGACCACTTCAAATACGTCGTAGTTGCCGGAGCAATCATGTTCACTTCTCTATTGATAACTTTCAGTCGACTTTTGCTCTCGATGTCAGCAAAAATCACCAAAGTAGCATTGACATTGGGGTAACCATCATCTTCCTCTTTATCCTCTTCCTTATCAGATTCCTTCTCATTGGGCTGACCTTCTCTGAAACTCTGAATCAGGAGTCGACACTGTCGAATGGTATGCTTGGGCAGAATCGAGTTGCCCTCTTAATCTTTTTTCGTGTGAATGTGAAACGGCAAATAAAGGACGTTGTTACCGGCCTGATCTTTCACTTTCTTGGCGATCCATGGCCCCTTAGGCTTCCCTTTGAACTTCCCTTGATTCAGGACTGCGGCGTTGGTGGGACCTGCAACTTCGGCTTTGCGCTTTTGCTTCCGGCTGGAATTTCCAGCTCCGGTGTCCTGGGCGACTGGTTTTCCTTTGCCACTGTGGAGTCGGTCCTCCTCTTCACCGTTGGCATACCCAGTGGGTATTTCCATCATTCTGGCCAGAGACATTTCTCCGGACCGATCAAATTTCAGATTGAGCACTCTGTATAGGACGCCCTCTTTGAAGGCGCAAACTGCCTGGTGCTGTGACACAGTTTCCATTGTATGGTGAAGGGAAGTCCACCTCTGGATGTAATACCTCAAAGTCTCATTTGGTTTCTGGATGCAATGCTGCAGCTCAGTTAGCCCGGTAGGTCGCTTGCAAGTGCCCTCGAATGACTTAATGAATACTCGGGCCAGCTCATCCCAACGGAAAATACTTTTGGGGGCCAACTGATTCAACCAGGCCCTGGCCGAGCCCTCAAGCATCAGGGGGAGGTGCTTCATGGCTACGTCATCGTTGCCTCTACCAATCTGCACAACCACTCGGTAATCTTCCAACCATGTGTCGGGCTTCGACTCACCGATGAACTTACTCACTCCCGTTGCCAACCTAAAGTTGGGAGGGATTTCAGCGGCTCAAATGGCTCTACAGAAACACTCGGGCCTAGAAACAAATGCTCTATTGCCGACTGGGTGATCTCTATCTTGCCCTTCTCTGTGTGCTCTGCCTCTGTCAACCAAACCCTCGACCAGAACTGATCTTGCATCGAATCTAGGTTCTCTGGGATCAATCGGAGCTCTCCGCTCGTCACCATACGGGCGGGTCATCATACCACCGGGTCGTGTATGATCCGCCCCTCGGAGGGGGCGTAGGCACTTGACGGCGGTCATCATGGGGATATTGATGATCATACTACCCGTGGCCTCGATCTAGATACTGATCCTGGCGGTGACCACGAACTTCACGCCGCGGTGGCGATCTCGGGCGGTGTGCCAATTGAACTGCGTCTGCCACCACGGATCTGCTACGAATCCTGTTGCGCAACTGAGAAACAGCCAAGTATTGTTCACCTGCTGCTCGGAGCAGCGCTCGGATCTTCATCAAACCTCTACCAGCTTCTGGACGAAACGGCTGAATTGACTCTGCTATTCGCACTGCTGCTGCAAGATTTTGAACTGGAGTGCGATATACCTGAGGTTCAGGCGAAACAATTGCCGATGCCATCGACTGGATTCGGGGACCTGCCGACGGGCGCGTTCGTCGAGTGAATGTTGCAAATTCTCCAAACGCGTGCGCTCAGCTAAGGTGGCTAGGTGCGTAGCCTCCATGATGGGGGTCTGGAGCACCTCCACGTTGCGGCGGTGCAGCTCTTCCCTCTGCTCCGAAGTGAGGGCTTGGGGATGACATTCGACGTGACCACGCGATGGGCTACCGCTGCCATTGCCTCCACCACCGCGACGGAACCCAGGTAGGCTGCGAGGTGAGTCGACCATGAGGGCTTCCGCCGCAGGGTCGCTGCTCTCGCACTCGGAAAGTGTGTCCGCGGAACCAGTCGACAGATCGAATGGTCCGTAGAGTGATTCGTCGGGCTCGATTGCCGCGACTTGAGGGGTGGCCAACTGGCGAGCCACCGCATGCTTCACCCACCGCTGGAGCCGCGATCGACCGGATCGCTTGCGGCGGCGTACAGCAGGGAGAACGGGTGACGCGGGAGCCGACCGATACTGGGTTGATGGCTGCCGTAGGAGGACACCACAGGCACTCGGGCAGAAAAGCGCTGCCCCGTGGACGGGAAGGGCCTAGACTTCAAGGGGGCTTCTTGGAGTCAAGCAGAGTCATCGACGACGATGACGAGCGCGCCGAGACGGGTCTCGTGGCCCAAAGCCAAACCACCGCCGGAAACCATGTTGATGGAGATCGGAAAAATCGCAACCTCGCCGGAGGTCGCTAAGACGCCGGCCCCACGGTGGGCGCCAACTGTTGTGAGAGTAAGTCTAATAGTAAGAATAGGGGGTATGAAGGAGGAGGCAAGGCCATAGCTATGGCAAGGTTGTACACGCGAGTTTACGAGTTCAGGCCCCTCTCGGAGGAGGTAACAGCCCTACGTGTCGGTGCCCGGTGGATTGTCGACTGGAATATGCGTGTGAGTTACAGGGGTGCAAACCCTTGTGCCCGAGGAGGGGGGTTGGCTTATATAGAGTGCGCCAGACCCCTCCGGCCCTCAGTTACATAGGTTTCAATGTAAGTTAAGACAGGGGCGTTACTAGTAACACCCTCTATAAATGACTATTAATGACCTTTAAGACTATGGAGTGAATGCCTGACTATTGCCATCTTGGGGTGGCTTTAGACCTTCTCTACTCCGAGTGATTCTTCGTATGGTCGAGTGACTCTATCTTGGTCGAGTGGAATTGGGATATTCGAGTGGGATAGCTGGTCGACTGGATTGCACTCCAAGGTGATTTCAGTCGGTATCTTCTATTGTACTTTGAATGTTCTTGACTGTAGGGCAGTGTCCTTGGGTAGGGCGTCCAGGTCAGGCATATGACCCTACCCTAGGTACATGTTATCCTCACCATGCACCACCCTACAAGCATACTTCTGCTTGAAGGGGCCAACGGCCCGTCCTCTTGCAAGCGCCAGAACACTTTGATACGTGTCATGAAGCTTGTGGTTGCAAAATAGGGATCGATATCCGCCGTCCCAGGTCCTAATACGCCTTTTATGCATTCCCGCATAAAGCTCCTTCAGGATTTGCCTCTTGTACCTCCTCTGGCCATCCTCATCCTCACTGTCCACATCGTCGAACATCACCTATACAAATAGTAAAAAATGTGGCGTCAAATTAATTTTTACAAACTAATCTTTAGCAAACATTTGGCAGTTGCCAAAATTTGGCATCAAATCAATGTTTGCATGCCGTGAAGTAGGATTAGGAATTTATGGCTATTTTTTATACATATCTAGAGATTATGGTTTGATTTTTAAGCACAGTCGTCTATGTACAGACCAATCTTGAAGAAAATAATGGCACAAACATATATGTAGGTCATTCAAAATCAATTGTCAAGTCTTGGATAGGAATTATTAGCACAAACACTAACCCTAATCAGATTACTAGCAGAAATCATTTGCACAGATGATACAACTAATCACTTATCACTTGTACCATTCAAACAATCAATACAGTACACAGATCTAAGGAAACTTACTCAGATTTCATGGATTGGCAGAACATAACCATAAGATTTCTATTCCAAAAAGGGGGATGCAGGAGTAACCAAAGAAACCCTAGGATCTATTTGACACAGTTATGGGTATAGATGACTAACCAGTTGTCCCTCGTCATCGGAGTCGTCGCCAGAGCGGTCGTCAGAGTCATCGCCGGGGTCATCGCCCGAGTCGTCACTAGAGTCGGTGTGGACCTCCGCATCCCGCTGTGGAAGCTCCATGCCGTCGATGATGTCAGGGTGCAGAGATACCTCGCCGGCGGTGACGACAACCTCTGTCTCTATCTCCACGCCATGCTCCGGTGCTACAGCAGCCCCGGCGTCGCACTCCCTCTGATGGGCCGCTTCGGTGGCATCCTCATACACTGACGGCTTCGAGGACTGAGAGCGGCGTCGAGGATGCAAGCGGAGAGAGAGGATTGTGTGTGTGTGGCGAGGATGGGGGGTGCGGCCGCTCGGGTGCGCCATTAATATGGAGTAGTGGGAGAGGGGCGAGCGGCAGTCAAATCACTGGCTAGCCTCCCGGTGAGCCAGCTCACCAGATTCTGGCATGCCTACCGTTGTTTCACACAGCTACTCGCACGCCTCTCGATGACATTGCACAGCGAGCACACCTCCCTTCAATTCACACACCTGCACGCACGCCTCTCGGTCTGCCTGCGCAGTGGACTACTCGCATGCGTCCCCTCAACTCACGCCTGCTCGCATGGCATAAGGGACGCGTGGCGGCACGTATATTGTTCTTCTATTTGAATGATTAATGCTGCGTCTATTGCTTAACCGAAGCATGGCACGTATCTATTGTTGGTCTAACGCTCATGGTTCGAATAAATAATCCATTTGGGATATTGGTTCCGAATTATTAATAATCTCCTGTTTGTAGGAAGATAAAGATTACATCAAAACTGGTCTCAAATTTGACAAAAAAAGTACAATGCCACTTTGTATTGGTGTCCATATGACAACACGAATAGTTTCATGAATTTCACATAAGTTTTGGATGTACTAGAATTTAAAAATCAAGATTCTCGGTGTTTGAAATTTCTTGCACAGGGAGTAAACATGCACCAAGTGAGACACATGTGTTTTTGCAATCCATTTAGGTGCATGATCACATGTGCATGTAGCTCAAATTTGAATTTAGCACATTATACCCCTAGAAAATCAATCAATGTACTAAAACGTCTTAATGATCTCTAGTTTTTTTCAAAATTAAAACGTCCCTCCTTTGGTAACATATGTTCACTTCAGGATAACTTAACATGCATCGTAGTTGCGGTGGATTCGCGATGTGTGTATCTGTGCATCTGGGGGTGGCGGGTGGCTTACAGTACACTACGAGTCGTGAGCCACCGTGTGGGTTGGCGGTTTTGTGTGGCAGGTGCCACATCAGAGTCGTGAATTCGCTATTTAAAACATTACAGTACCCTTTCATATGTACATGTTTTGGCCAGATGCAGTCGATGGTTGTCCTACACGACACTCGATACTCGCGTGTGACGCTTTCTGTGGGCCCGCAAGTTCGTCGTCCATCACTTTGATGAACAGTCGGCAGTGAGGTTAATTTGACTAGCAAGGTAGAATCTTTTTTGTTGGTGTTATGGTGGGAGTATATATATAGTACTGTCGGATTTCGGGCTCCGCAGACCCTTGATAGATTCGAACTCTAGGGTGCGTGCGAAGAACTCAACCTCCCCAGTCTACCAACTCACCAATCTCACGGCCTAGCTCGATGAACAGGGAGGAAATGGGACACGGCAGTTTACCCAGGTTCGGGCCACCTTGCAATGTAAAACCCTACTCCTACTTTGCGGTGGATTGGCCTTGAGGTGTGATGAGGACATGGCTACCCCAATTACACCCATATCCCCTACTATTTTACCTCTTGGAAAAATTGCTAGAGCTCGCATACACCAGTTAAATTATCATGTACTTTTGTTTCTTGGTAATGTTTCTACTATTCATGAGAATGTGATGCTGCCTAACTTAGATACATTTGTGTTGCCTGCAATTGAAGGGCCTAGCACGGACAAGAAGTATGAACATTGGAGCATGATCAAGCACGAAGATGAAGGTGCGTGCGAAGAGAACAAGAATGGAGGCTCTAGTGGAGATTTCCGGACTTTGAAGCCACCATGATGACATACAAGATGATGGACGAAATATACAAGATGCCTTTCATAAATTTTGTCCACAGCTTATTATTGGTGTTGTGCCACCTTATTTTGGGCCAGGCGCATGTAATCTATTATTCGAGTCTGTATTGTAGGGGGAACGATTTAGGAGGTGTTTTAGTCCCACCTTGCCAAGGGTGGACAAAATCCCCTCTCTTTCTCCTATAAATACAGCCCTTAAGGCATTGTTTAGACTTGGGATTTGTTTATTTAAAAGTTAGCCATTACAACTTCGTGTACTTCGTTTGTGTCCAACGACCAGGCGAAGGCCGCTTACGGATCCCCACCTTTATCAATACTTCATATATATTCGCAATAGTCAGATTGCTTTATCATATTCTTGCTTGTTCTTTGATTGCTTGCAGGAATAGACCTTCGTGGTCAGGTTGATCGTGCACCGGCGTGGTCAATAACCTCTTGGAGTTGGTTTAGCGATTGTTAAGGCGCAATGTTGTGCATGTTTGTAGTCGGATCATCAAAGTCAGATCCACCAAATCGATAGTTATGATCTCATCAAAAGATTGGGATCCTCGCCTCTATCAAGGTGGGCTGAGGATGAACTAGTACAGTGGAAGAACGACCTCAGGAGGTGTGTTCTTGAGATGGTGGGGGAGAGGATGATCTGAATGATCTGTCCTCTCTATGGTGGTGGCTAGGTCCTATTTATAGCGGCCTTGGTCCTCTTGCCCCAAAATGGCCAAATTCGAAGGGAGACAACTAGTACATCTTATCCTGACAAAAGTAGTCTTGGTCTGCAAAGCTTCTGGTCGTGACGCCGTGGTGGGCTCGGCGATGACCTCCGTCCTGCCATCCTGGTGGTCTTGGTCTTGTTGCATGGGAATGGAAACCTTTGGCTGATTCCTG
The DNA here is from genome assembly GCF_018294505.1 of Triticum aestivum. Lineage (NCBI taxonomy): Eukaryota > Viridiplantae > Streptophyta > Magnoliopsida > Poales > Poaceae > Triticum > Triticum aestivum. Next base: position 325,188,151 of record NC_057814.1, on the reverse strand, counting down.
GGACTTCGCGCCCACGCTTGCCTCTTTAGCACCAAAGAGGAAACTGCTGCACTGCGCCAGCTGATGCCCGCCTGGCCTCGGTCGTCATGGCTCACGTCATCCGAACCTCATGAGGTGAGGGCTTGCATAGGAATCTCCGCTCCTCAGGAGCCTGCCTGGGGATGCCGCTCCTTCTAGAGGTCTTGGTGTCGTCCGCCTCGCGAGGCTTGGTCCCTCGCGACGGTTTTCAGTTGTTGGTGCTAAAGATGGGTCCTACCAGGCCGTCGATGGAGCCATGCCGTGGGCTGCAGGCAGGCAAGTCTAGGTACCCCTGGTCCCAGAACGCCGACAGTAGCCCCCGGGCCGAAGGCGCGCTCGGACTTGGCTTCAGGCGAAGCCGAGGGGAAAGGGCGAAGCACCGCGGGCCCCATTTGCCTGCGGCCTCAGTCGAGGGGCGCTTGACGAGACGTGGGCGCCCCCACTTCCCCACGCAGCCTTGATATCCACCAGGCTTTGCGGCTGCCCGTTGCTAGCGCAACTTTGCCATCATTGCTTGTCGTGCTCACCCTTGGCCCCTCTTCTTTCCTTCGAACTTGTAACCTCTCTCCCAGATTCGGCGCCGATGCCAATCCTTCCTTTCCGCCATGGCCCCGAGGTTGAAGAAGAAGGGAAAGGCATGCGCTACCGCCGAATCCCGTCCGGTCTTGGAACCCGCTCTTGATCGGTCTACGGTGATCAATCGGGAGGGGTTGGACAAGGTCCAGCCGGACCTGGCCGCTGATTCCAACAAGTGGAAGGCGACGACGGTCTGGCCTGCCTCCTGGACCATGATTAACATGGAGGCCATCGAGATCCCCATCCATCTTCATGCTCTCCTGGCCGGCCTAGCCCCCCCTTTCTCTGATTTCTTTAATGCCATAATTTCGCATTACCAGATCCATGCGCTTCATCTGGACCCCCGGTCCATCATCCTCCTTGTAGCCTTTCCCTTCCCATGCGAGGCTAAGGTGGGAATTGCCCCATCTGTCACCCTGTTTCACCATTTCTTCTCGCTCCACCTGGTCGAAGACCGCCGGCGCTCGGGATGTGTGGCATTCCTGGCTATGGCAGCGACAGCTGGCTCGGGCATCGACTTCACGCTCCGCCCGGATGTGAGGGTATTCCGGAAGCAGTGGGTGTATGTGGAGGCCGGCACGCTCAACCCCCTGCTCCTGCTCCCGCGAGCACCGGCGGCACCCAGCCCCGGCTGGGGGCACGCGGAGCTTGTCGACCAACGGCTTGCCCATGTCTGGTCCAGGCTGACCAAGTTGAAGAAGGCCGGGGTGACGGTGCCGATGGTGGTGAAGGAGTTCGTCTGGCGGTGCATCGGCCCGCTCGAGTGCCATTCTCGCCTAATGTAAACCTTCACTGGCCCCAAGGACCCCATAAGGCTCCATGTTCCTTCGCTCCATTCCAAGACGCTGCACGCGATGCTCGTGCTCTTTACGGGCGACCAAGTGCCTGCCGCGCTCCCGGAGGACGGCTGCCTCTTGTGGCACTGCTCGAACAAGGAGGACTTCGTGAAGTAGATGTCCCTCTTTGATGAGTGTGGGCTATGCCCGGGGGGCCTTGAAGGTCCTCGCGAGAATCCCATCTCGGTGGCTCCTGTGCTTGTCAACCCTGCGGCGCGCGCCCGGGATGTGGATGCGGGAGGGGGGAGGGGAGGGCGCACGCCACTAGGTACCGCTAGGGCGACTGCTGCGGAACGGGTGCCGTCAGGTGCTCCTGAGGCAGCCGCTCCTGAAGTTCTGATGAGAGCTCCCGAGGGGGCCACTGGAGAGCTAGTGCAACCCGACGCTCCTGAGGCGGCCGCCCCCGAGACTCGGGCAAGCGGTCCTGAGGTGGCCGCTGGTGAGCGGGTACGGCCTGGTGCTCCTGAGGCTGCCGCCCTAGAAGCCCCGTCAAGCGCCCCAGCTGCTGAGAGTCATGCCTCGAACCTCAGACAGCTTTGCCTGAACCTTGAAGCACTCTGCAAGAGGAAAGGGTGTCCTAGCTGCAGTGGTGACGCCTACCAGCCGCTGAAGCAGAGGAAGTACATAACCATAGACGAGTAAGTACCTTATCTTCGAGATTTTCCACGCGTCGCGTCCTTTCCTGACCACGGCTCCTCAGGATCCCTTCGGCAGCGGCAGCGAAACCTCCTGGGAAGCGACCCCCCAGAGGTCCTTGGTCCGCTCATGATTCCAAGCCCTCCATGCCAAACACCTGCGCGAGGCACGAGGCTGGTTCGCTAGGCGGGAGTGCCGCTGGGAGGCCGTGAGCCTGCACTCCAGCATTCTTCCCTCACAGTCACTCCTGGAGCGTAGGAGGCATGCTAAGGGCTCCTCCCTTGGTCGTCGCTGGTGGCTGGGCAGCCCCAGCATAAGCTTCATCTTTGAGCGACGGGCCGTGCCACCTAGTGCCTTCACCAAGGCCCGGGGAGTGGTTGGGAAAACGCATGCCTCCAGCCCCCTATCGGAGATGGGTGAGCCATTCCGCGCCTCTTCAACAGCCCCCGGCGCGGAGGAAGGGCTTGGCTGTGCACTGGAGCTTGTGCGCGGACGCATCACCATCCGTCATGAGCTCTTCCAGGAGGCGATGGGCACGCTGAGTCGGCTTGGAGGAGAGCTTGTGGACGTCGACGCCCGCCTCGAGGAGGAGGGCCTCTGCTTGGCACATGAGTGGCGCCAGTTGAAGGTCGCCATCAACCTTGGGCATCTTCAGCACAAGCGCGCCAATGCAAGCACCGCGGTGTCCCTCGCAGATTCCCATGAGGCTTGCACCCGCACTCAGGAGGAAGCCACGGCCGCCGACTGCTATTGTGAGGCGGCCGAGGAGCGGGAGAGGGAGCTTCAAGCTTTGAACACCGCCCTCGAGCGGCAGATCCAGGCGCGCAGGGCTGCCCTGGCAGCATCACTGAGCGAGGCCCCCTCCGATGGGAAGGAGGTCCGGGAACGCGAGGAGGCGCTGGCGCTAGAGGCCTTGGAGCGCAGCTTGGAGCTTGAGCGACTGGAGGTGAGGGAGCGCCAGTTAGCCAGATCTGAGACGCCGTCGCCGCTTGGGAGGCCAAGATCCAGGAGGAGGTTGAGCAGAGGGTGGCAAAGGTTCGCGCAGCTCTTGCCGAGGAGTACTGCCAGAAATTGGAGCTCCAGGAGAACCGCTTCAAGCTGCAGCAAGCCGAGCTTGAGGGTAGAACCTCTGCCCTCAGGACAAGGCTGGACGTAGCGGTACAGCGCAAGAGGGCTGCCAAGGAGGCTCAGGCCTCCGCCCAAGCCGACATGGCATCCGCGCGCGCCGACCTGTACTCGCTTCAGTAGCTGGTGGAGGGCGTCATGTCCCTCGAGGAGAAGACCGCGAATGAAGCAAACCGCCGCCGGATGATGTAGCACGAGCGCGCCTCGATGCTCAAGGACCTTAGGGTCAGGGCCAACCGAGCCTTGGACACCATCTACGAGGAGAGTGTCTCTCACCCGCACGAGGATGACGACGCTAGCTGGGGCCTTTTCGGGCGCGCGTTCTCACACAGCTTCGGCCACCTCCTCAACCTTGACCCCCACTTTGACTTCGATGCTGTGATAGCCCCCGTGCCCGGGGCCATCTAGGACAATCTGGCGGGCTGGGTGGACGACCATGTGGACGACCTGGTCGCGGGGTTCGCTCCCGAAGATGGCGCGGTCTTGATTACGACAGAGGGAGGTCGTGCGGGTGATGACGACGGGGACGACGCCAGTGGTAGCGCCGGTGGTGCGGATGATGACGATGAGGACGACGCTGGTGACAACACATGTGGCTAGGCCTGCATTTCCCTTCCCGCTCTGACCTGTATGCAAAAACCCTCGGAAGCGGCCCCGCGGGGCATGAAAGCATTTTTGAAGGGGGGCCCTTAATGTATGAAATGATCACCTTATGATGTATGAAATGATGATATGCTTCTGAGGTAAGATGTGGAATGTGCCGTCGTGAGCCTGTGGGCTCCCGAGCGGGTAGTTGTTGTGACTTATCTTTGGTTCCGTAGGTCCTGAGCGGGTCCTAATGTCACGGAAGCACCCTTCTCCTAAGGCGAGCCCTCCGGGGGCTCGCGAGGTTTTAAGCCTCCTGAGGAGCCTACTGGCCCACCCAAGAGGGCCTCGCGAGGAGCCGTTTGCCGGATTATGACAAGGTGTGCGTGCAGCGATCTGCAGTGGTTGCATTCCTGACCCCGGGGCGGCCTTGGCGTCGCCGGGGCTAGCCCGAGAGTGCTCGACGCGCGCATATCACGCCCAGCCCCTGCTCGCGGGGCGCTCATAGGGGGGTAGCAGGCGTGAGCCTTACTCTTAAACACGAAGCCAGAAAGCAAGAAATCGCCACGAGTCAAGAAAAATTCCCACCGTTTTTCTTTTGACAAGGACACGAAACTCTAAATTTCACTCCAAAAGATGGCAAATTGGGTTACAGAAAGAGGGCAAAAGCAGACAGCCGTGTCCGGCACCTAGCTAGGCTTCTCACCAGCGCGGAGCTAAGTGGTTTCACTGGGCTTGGGCATAGTCATTGGAGGACTATGTCAACGGCTAGCGCGGAGTATGGTGCTTCCACTTGTACTTGGGTGGGATCCCCCGTGAAACCCGAGGGCGGCGCTCAAGAGACTCCGGGGCGTGCACAACCCCAACTCATTATTACATGAGAGTGTCACGAGCGGAGATTTTCGCGTGCATCCATGGCGCCCGACGAGGGCCCTGCCTGCGCCTCCCCCGACCACCGTTGGGGCATCCGGAAACTAGGACGAGTCCAATGGGCAAGTGGGACGCTGGCGGTGCCCCCGGCGACCGCAGGACCTCTGCCGGGGGGAAGTGCTTGCCGGTTCCTTCCCTGACAAGGGACATACCTTCGAGTGGCGCCTTGATCCATGCGGTGCGGAGGAGCCCCTGGAACCGGGGTTCCCCCGCGCAGCCCCGAGTGCATCACGCTCGCCTGCAACGGGGCCATCATCCTGAAGTCCATGGCTGCTGCAGTGGCTTGGTTCACCTGCGGTCCATGGTTAGCATAATCATGCTCCTGAGATATCGGCTTTACCCAGTGGCTGTTGTCGTTGAAGGCGTTGGTGAAGCCCCGGGGCAGCTCGCGAGGAGTCTCGACATCGTGTGGCCTCGGTGCCCAGGCTGGTGAGGGGAGCGGGCAGGGGCTTCCTCTTGGCGCGAACAGCAAGTCCGTCAGGGGAGGTGCAGAGGCGCCTAAAGTAGCCACGCCAGAGCTGTCGCCTGGCAGTCCTGTGTCGCTGGCCGCCAGGCGCAGCCGCAGGAGGGACTGCCCGAGCTCGCTACACCCGGAGGTATCGTACCCTGGGCAGGATGAGTGGCGTCGCGGGCCGAGTTGGCGCCATGGGGTCCTCCGGTCCCCCCGAGGAGGGGCGCGCGGGAGTGGCCAGCGCCGGCACGCGCCCCCGACGCCACTTGCGATGTAGGTACGGTGCAGAATGGTGCTGCGCTCCTGCACGCAGCATCGAGCACCTCGGCGACCCGCTCTAGTAGGGAACCGTGGCCGCCTTCCGCAAGCGGGCATCGCAACAGCTCTCGTTCCACGATGAGTGTGGCCCGCGTGTTCGCCTGCTCCCAGCGGGTGTGTAGCACGGTCGCCGCGGCATGGCTCAAAGATCGCGTGGTGGCATGCATGCAGCGCAGCGCGAGAGCGGGCGGTGGCGGTCCGCGCCGCCCGCGACCGATGCCACCGGGCGGCATGCGGGCCGCGAGGAGCCAATAATGGAGATCTTCTTGGGCAGATGGCGCCACCGGGGTGTGCCGTGCCGCCCAGTGCTCGGCATGAGCTCGAGGGGCGTCAGCCATGAGGGCGACGGGACGGCGGCAGATTGACCGGAGGAAGAGAGGCTCCGACGCACCCCTACCTGGTGTGCTAAATGTCGGATTACGGGCTCTGCAGACCCTTGATAGATTCGAACTCTGGGTTGCGTGCGAAGAACTCAACCTCCCAGTCTGCCAACCCGCCAATCTCATAGCCTAGCTCGATGAATAGGAAGGAAATGGGACACAACAGTTTACCCAGGTTCGGGCCACCTTGCGGTGTAAAACCCTACTCCTGCTTTGTGGTGGATTGGCCTCGAGGTGGGCTGAGGATGAACTAGTACAGTGGAAGAACGACCTCGGGAGGTGTGTTCTTGAGCTGGTGGGGGAGAGGATGATCTGAATGATCCGTCCTCTCTATGGTGGTGGCTAGGTCCTATTTATAGCGGCCTTTGTCCTCTTCCCCAAAACGGAGGCAGGAAGGGATCCCACAACGGCCAAATTGAAAGGGAGACAACTAGTACATCTTATCCTGACAATAGTAGTCTTCGCCTGCAAAGCTTCCGGTCATGACGCCGTGGTGGGCTCGGTGATGACCTTCGTCCTGCCGTCCTGGCGGTCTTGGTCTTGTTGCATGGGAATGGAAACCTTTGGCTGATTCCTCGGGACTCCGCGCCCGCGCTTGCCTCTTTAGCACCAAAGAGGAAACTGCTACACTACGCCCGCTGGCGCCCGCCTGGCCTCGGTCATCATGGCTGAAGTCATCCGAACCTCATGAGGTGAGGGCTTGCATAGGAATCTCCACTCCTCAGGAGCCTGCCTGGGGAGGCCGCTCCTTCTGGACGTCTTGGCGTTGTCTGCCTTGTGAGGCTTGGCCCCTCGCGAGGGTCTTGAGTTGTTGGTGCTGAAGATGGGCCGTAGCGGGCCGTCGATGGAGCCATGCCGCGGGCCGCAGGCAGGCAAGTCTGGATACCACCGGTCCCAGAACGCCAACAAGTATGCGTTGAAGAGGTGGGAGGGGACTAGCATATATACTATAGGTACACGTCCGTGAACAAGTACACCTCACTCAGTGTCGGGACTTTTCGGTTTCCAAGGCATGTGCCACATCAAAGTTGTGAAATTAGCTATTCAAACATCACAAAACACCTCATTGGGCCACATCATGCAGGCGGTGGTTATCCTAGGACACTCACATGTGACGCTTCCATCTGTGGGCCCACGAGGCCATCGTCCATGCATGCATCACTTTGACCTACATCAGGAGACACTACTGCAGGATGCTGCTAATGCGACACTACGATCAGACCTTCGACGAAACTGTGTGGGATGCCATAGTCGCAAACAGTGGTGTAAAAAACCGTCAAAAAAGGTGCAAAATGTTTGCGATGGAGGATGCATCAAATACGGTTCAGATTTTAGTTGCATGTGCGATGCAGGGCATACGGTTTAGTTCAATTAACTGTTTGCGATGAGGAGGAACAAAAGAAACAGGCAGCCAGATGAAGGTGTGTGCGATGTACAGCATACAGTTCACTCGGATAAATTGTTTGCGATTAGGCCACACAAAAGAAACAGTCAGCCATATCAAAGGTGTGTGCGATATACGGCATGCGGTTCACTCGGATGAACTATTTGCGTTGAGACATGAGAACAGGAACGGTTCAAATGAACATGATGTGTGTGATACGAGGCAAACAGGGCTGTAATCGGAAACGTGTGTGAAGACTGATAACAAAACAGACGATTACTGCTAACAAGCCGTGTGTGTTGTGAGCAAACAATTGCTGGTATACAATTGTGAGTGATTGATGAAAACGTCACCAACGGGTTCCATTGTTTAGTCCATGTGCGATGTGATTTTCTTTGTCCGCACAACATCTATGCTCTGTCTAAAAAGCATCAACATCTTTCCCTAATAATAAAGTGATTAGTGCTTCTGCCCGCTTGCTCACCGTCACCATGTTTTTTGCGAAAAAGCCCTTCTGTTCTGGGTAATTGAACACGCAGTCCAGTAAATAAATAAATAAGTAAGAAAACGTTTCTGCCAATTCATGGCGAATCCCCGAGCTCCCTACTGCGCCAGACCGCGCAGGCCGGACCTCCTCCACCTCGTCTCGCTGCCGGCGACCGGACCCTCGCCGGACCAGCAGATGAGCAGCGGATCTCTCCCTCCCTTCCTTCTTCTCTCTTCCTCACATCTCCCTCTCTTCAGGATGCCAGGAGCTCCTAAGCCGCCGCCACGAGTCGTCCATGCTCAGATCCCGCGAGATCCAGCCACGGGCAACTCATCCCCGCCACTCCCGCGCTAGATCTGCACCACCCCTCACTGTTCCCGTTGGAGTTTGCCTCCAGCGTCGCCGCAAGCCACCTCCTGCCTCTGCCCTCGTCTGAGGAGAACGACGAATAAGCCTCCCGTGCTTGCTCGTGTGGGCCGCATGACCTCCAAGGCCCAGCACGGCGCTCACGGCCAAGCCCAGCCTCCCTGGCCCAACACAGTCATGCATGGCTCTTAATTAAAGCTGATTGCCCCTAAAAATATTTAAATCTGATCCGACTTTCTAATAAAACGTGAATGTGGGCACGGCCTGGGATGGTGCTGCATGGTGGCTGTTTGAAAAAATGCATGTGTACGCCCAATATTCGCAAGGAAAAATACGTGTGTACATCCATAAATGTAGGAACAAATGTATGTGCGCGACTAGAGCAGCGTCGCCACCAAAAAAATAAAAGAAGATAATAAACCTGACAAATATGAAAATCCGAGTACATGCCAAATTTCATTAAAAGTAAACAAGACAAAATTCCAGTGAAAAAATATTTGTTTTTTTGCATGTTTGTCTTCCTTTTAATCTTTGGCATATGAACACGGATTTTGATGAAAATTCACACAAATATACTACATTTTTTTGACTTTTTAGATAAAAATATGTTTCTAAAAATGACTAAAATGTGCCCGCGCTCCAAAGTGACTTTTCAGATTAATCAAAAAGCCTAAATGAAGTACAGTTAAAAAAGCGAAGTGAAGTAAAATGTGGAATCACCACGTGCCATACATAATAGTATTTTTTAGGGCCTGCATGATATAATTAAAATTACTCTCAAATCTCAATTGACCTCTCTTTTATATAATTAAAGCATTGACCATGAGTGAGTTTGTCACAACAAAAGGAGACCCCAATTTCATAGATGACGCTTATTTTCCCGTTGCAACGCACGGGCCATTTTGCTAGTATATACTTAAAAAGACAGCACTGCATAACCAAATTAAGCATGCAATTACACAAGCGACTACACACATAACATTTCCACACACCAAAGTAAGCAATTACATGCATACTAAAGTAGGAGAAACGAGGATCTAATCATCTACTTATTGTTACGACGAAGCTTGCCATTGCTCTGCTTCCGGCTGGATCCCTGGCCGTTTTGGGGAAGGAGGCACTTCCTCATGTCAACCATCCACATGTACATGTCGTAGCTCATGCACGCCTCCTTGGCCGTGTACACGGTGAGAGCTTTGTCGAGTTTCTCCATCCAGGCCGAGTAACAGGCACGCTTGTCCTTGTTGCACGAATCCTTCATGTCTCTATAGTAGGGATCGATGATGGCCTCGGCGAGGTGAACCAGTGAGTCCTTGTCGTGCTCCTTCCTGCCCCAGATCTTGTATTGGCCCTGGATGTCTACAAGATTCTGGCAGGCGATGCCCTAATTCTCGAGTGCCTTTAAATCGTTGGTTATGTCCACCTTAGCGAACATGTAGTGGGAGCTGTTGACAAACCTGGCAAAACGCTCGCAAGGCCTTGAGGTCAGGCAGTAGTGGTAGACGAGGACGTGGTGGCGCACGCACATCTGGGCGACGACAACCTTGGGATGAGACCCGGCACGAGCGCGGGTGTACTCGAGGTCGAACCTGACCACCTTGTACTTCTTGTTCACAAGCAACAGCTCCATGATGTGGATGGAGTGCTCCACCCAGACCGGGTCATTGGTGTACACCACTGAGAGGACCATGAACCTTCTGTGGGTGTCCACCACGACACGCATGGTGAATTGCTGCTCGTCGTCGGCAGCCGCTCGAAGCGCCATTGGAGCCGCGCGGGATACCCTCTAAGAATTTCTCGTGGTGGTGTGCTTCTTGCAATGGTGGGGCACGATCGAAAGGTTGAAGAGACACAAGGGTTAAATTGCCACTGTAATAAATGGGGGCCAGCCGGCCTGTAATCGTCATGTCTTGTCACGGCGTTCATAGCGGAGGATTCCAGTGCACGCTTGACAACACCGCACCGCATGCGGGGGCTCGAAGAGGCGCCAAATGTATCGTCGGTGAGCCTGTTCCCGTGCTACCGCGCTGTTTACCGCCCAAGCTTCCCGCCCGGCTAGTTTGGCCACGCGTCGGCTAGAAGAGGGACAAATCGTGGGCGTTTATTAGCAAAAAGCTTTGTAAAAAGAAGTGTGTGGAATTACTTCGATAATAAGTTTACCCGTGGGTGATGAGGTCAAAGTTACACAGAAGGGTGATGATGGACACTCGAGTCCGATAATTAATTATGCACTCTACAGTGCACATGGTGGAAGAAACCAACTGTGCGCAATAATGTCGAAGATCGCAGTCGAGTTAGCTATACAGATGGTATGCTGTGAGACCGATAAGGTAAGCAGACTCAAGAATGGTTAATAAAATCTAAGACAATTGCATATTAAGGTCAAAATAGTGCTAGCAATATACGAGTCTCATACGATGCCATTTCAATGATTGTACCACATAAGCTTGAAATGTTACAAGGTTCCAATTCCAGAGTTATATGGCTCAAATCTGAAGATTACGCGGTTCAAAATGATATTAGAGATGTATTCAGCTCATCTGCTGCAAACGCTCGCGCTGATCCACTTAACATGGATATCAGAGAGGTTCAAACTAATATCACCGCATCTAAGTCTGGTTTCAAAACCTCAAAGAATTTGCAAAGGGGTCAGCCACTGAGAAGTCATGTATGGGGTTGACACGATGACTTCCGATTACTCTATCATCTAAAGTTACAAAATGAAATTCAATATTTTTGGAGCCTACTCCATTCTGCCGCAGGCGCTGGTGCTGATCAAAAAACCATTCATTTTTGCAGAATAAATATAGGGCAAACCTCATTTCCTTCAGCACCCTTGCTCTGAGAACAAAGAACCTGGTGAATATAATCTCTGCTAAGGTCCCTCAGTATGAGTTCAAAGTAATTTCTGAGAGATGCAGATCTAGGCATTCGATGTGATTGTTATATTGTATCACATTATCCACCACTGGGCCTAATCTTATCTGCAAAAGAAGAAAACGTGTTAGTGCCTCCATGCCATTTTGAACATTACTACAGGCCTATTTGGTTTGCAAGATTTGTAAAATGCAATAACATGCCATCTTCGATCTGACATGATTAACCTGGGCATTTGATTACATTCCAGAAAAATGTAGCCATCTTCGCAAGAGGTTGGAGTGGATGAAAAGTTCCCTAAGAAAACTAGTACAGATGAATCCAAAGGAGAAATGCTTATTGATTGTAACCATATGGATCAAGCAACCAATATGGGGGGGCATCTATGTACTGAAATCCTCGAAAAGAACCTTAAGAAATCGTAGTACATTGTCATTGTAAACTTGGAAAAAGGTGTCGCAAATTGAACTCCCTTATGGTTAACATTAACAGGAAAGGAACATCACCTCGATATATAGCTTCTCCAAGCACGGAATGCATCTCAGGAAACTAACAACTTGATCCAGGTTGGGGCCGATAGATTCTAGTGCCAAGACCTTCACTGTGCGCAGTTTTGGGGTCAAGCTTGTCGGAATCATTTTCTGAATGATAGACGAACAAACATCTTCAAAATTAGAAATAATGTTAATTTGTAGAAGGAGAGGTAAGGCAGCTGTTGTACCTGAACGGGTGTGGATCCAATAACAAGTTCGGAGTATTTCAGAGACGAGTAGCCCACCACTGTTAATTTCGGCGCAGAAATGACATTGATTCTTGTTGGACCTTCTTGATCAACTACAAGTACTCTCTCAAGTGCAGGTGTGTCCTCATGACCATACCGTGGTACACATATTGTGATGTCTTCCTTCCGCACCAGCAACACACATAAATAGTCCGGAGAGTCATGGAGGTGATGTGGAAGGTACTCCACTCATTGATCGCCTAAAGACGAAGGTACTCGAGTGCAGTACAGCCACGGAGCAGGCGCTCCATGTCACCGTTTGAGAGGCAGACGACGACGAGCTCGAGGTGCTTCTGTCGTGGTAGAATAATAGAGGGCGCATCATTAAGGGGGGGTGGCACTTCCTGAACTTAGCGACGCGCAGCGTGGCCGCGAGGCGGAGTGCGGATGTTGGCAGCAACCGCATATGCCCATCATCAAAAGTGAGCTCCTCGAGCTGATCTAGGGCGGGGGATCGGAACCAGTCGTCAAGCTTGGTTCGGTCCTTGCCGTTGGAACGGAACTTGACCATTCTAAGACCTTTGGTTGGCCAAGGTGACTACTGAGGATCTTGGAGAACGCATCCAAGCTTTTGCGGTAGCTATGGCAGAGCTCGTGGGTTTCGATGAGGTCGAGAGGGCTGGAGTTCCATAGGAGGTGCCACCGCCGGGAAAGGACGGTTGTCCGCGCCCCATATTTGATTGGGAGGAGGGAGATGATGAGTGTCAACATATCATCGGGGAGGCTGCTGATGAAGTCTAGGCCTACTGGAGTCGCTTGCGGTTCTAGCTCGCCCCGCCTCCGCTTGTTGGCAGCCCCGTTCTCCACCTTCGGAGTCACCTTGTCAGCATCACTTTCTGATAGAAATGGGAGTACAGGGAATATTTAGTTAAAACAGGGCAATAGAAAAGTGTATTGGTAACTAGAAGTTATTAGGTAGGAATATACTAATAAAAGGTAATAACAATTGGTTTCTTAAATACAACACAATTCATTTGACATTGTTGGGTAAGTCAACATGCAGATAGTTGAAAAGAAAACTTACTTCGAACAAAGTCTGGACGGATGATTTTGTCGGGGAAGTTAGCATATATCTCATGACCAGGCCCTTTCATGTGCATTGCAATTTATTGCCGGCTTTCAGTACATAAAACTTAGAAATTTCTTTCCAAAAACCAGTGCCAAAATAGGAGTCACCATGTTCATCAAGTCTTATAGTAGCAACGATTGTAAATCCATGGTTTGTGTGCAGTATGACATCCGTGGAGCCTTCTATGTAAAGGGAAAAATTGTGCACTACATAATCTGTTGCATAGCAAGGGATGTGCTGCAGAAAATGGTAGGATTGTTAAAGAAAATATAGTAACATGCAAATATGGGCCCAAATTGAAAGAACTCTACAACAGTTGAAATCGAAGGACAAAAATCTATAATTAAACAGATAGGGTAAACCTGATGTCATGGAAATATGAGAGTAATCAAAAGAACAATACATCATTAATTTGCCTAATATAGAAAGAAGAGGGGGAAATCCCCTTTGACGTATATGGTGCATGTGGCACCTTAGCAATATTTAGAATATGTTCAGGAAAGTAGGCCATGCCAACCGATTTAGGGTGAGATTGAACATACCGTGCGCATCCTCAAGTTATCTGGTACGGTGAGATGGAAACTCTGGCGGAGGTCGCAAAGTCCTGAAGTGTCGGCGCACTGTACATTCTACGAATGAAAGAAAACCCTCAAATCAGCTCGAATAAAAATGAATTCACGGCAATTTCCGCCGGGTGATTAAAGGAGGCAGATGAACTGGGATAAGAGATGAGATATATCTCATTACATTATTTATCTTGTGTCCATGAGAAAGACCCTCAGTATGGTAGATTCCCCAACCGAGCGGAACTGGGTCGACCACAAGCAGCGTCGACAAAGGCGATGGCGATAGGCAGCCGCAAGCGGAAGTGGCAAAATGCGGTGGGCTCTCCGGCAGCCTGGCGGCAGCGGCAGGCGTCAAGCTAAGTGTTTTCCACTGTGATAGGCGGTGCCATGGCATAGACGCAGAGGAGCTTGTGCAGGTGTGACTGGGGAACATACCGGAGGGGGTGGCGAGCGGGGTGAGGGTTTTTGTGACGTGGGGATGGTGAGGGTTTTCTTTTTTCTTTTTTGAATTGGGTGGTGAGGGTTTTCTGTCCCACAAAGAATTTTGGGGGCGACGGTTTGCCAGTGAGAACCATGTGTGATTGAAGCAATAGGAAAAATGAAAGTCATTGCACACAGTTCCAATTTTGGGAACCATGTGTGATTGACGTACTACCTCTGTCCTGGTTTATTGGTCCCCCTTTGTAATTTTTACCAAATTTTGACTAAATATTTAACATACTCAGACATAGATAATAAGCGTACACGTACATAAGCATAGTTCAACCATAAGTACATAGTTCAATCGTCATTAAGAATACTCAAGCGTACATAGTTTGATCCATCCCACATCTCATCTCACATGCCGGCACGATCCTGAATCTTCTCCAGGTACTCGGCGTACACGTCGTGCGCCACCCTGCGAGAATACTTCTGCTTGAAGGAGCCAACGGCCCGTCCTCTTGTATGCGCCAGAACACTTAGATACGCGTCATGAAGCTTCTGGTTGCAAAATGGGCATCCATAGCCGCCGTTCTAGGTCCGAATACTCCTGTTATGCATTGCCGCATAAAGCTCCCTCAGGATTTGCCTCTTGTACCTCCTCTGGCCATCTTCATCCTCGCAGTCCACATCGTTAGACAACACCTATACAAATAGTAAAACAAATTTGGCATCAAATCAATGATTACATGCCGTGAAGTAGGATTAGGAATTTATGGCTATTTATTTATACATATCCAGAGATTATGGTTTGATTTTTAAGCACAGTCGTCTATGTATAGACCAATCTTGAAGAAGATAATGGCACAAACATATGTAGGTCATTCAAAATCAATTGTCAAGTCCCTGCTAGGAATTATTAGCACGAACACTAAAACTAGTTGGATTACTAGCAGAAATCATTTGCACAGATGAAACAACAAATCACTTATCACTTGTACCATTCAAACAATCATTACACTACATGGATCTAACGAAACTGACTCAAATTTCATGGATTAAGAGAACATAACCATAGGATTTCTATTCCAAAAAGGGGGAGGCAGGAGTAACCAGAGAAACCCTATGATCTATTTGACACATAAATGGGTATAGATGACTAACCAGCTGTCCGTCGTCGTCGGAGTCATCGTCGGAGTGGTCGTCGAAGTCGTCGCCGGAGTGGTCATCGGAGTCGTCGCCGGAGTGGTCGTCTGAGTCGGTGTGGAACTCCGCCTCCGGCTGTGGAAGCTCGACGCCGTCGACGATGTCAGAGTGCAGCGATAACTCGCCTGCGGTGATGGCAACCTCTGTCTCCATCTCCACGCCGTGCTCCGGTGTTGTAGCAGCCCTGGCATCGCCACTCCCTCCGATGGGGCGCTTCGGCAGCATCCTCATACACTGACGTCTTTGAGGACTGAGAGCGGTGTCGAGGATGCAAGAGGAGATAGAGGATTGTGTGTGTGTGGAGAGGATGGGGGGTGTGGCCCCTCGGGCGCACCATTAATATGGAGTAGTGGGAGTTGTGGGAGAGAGGCGGGCGACGGTCAAACCGATGGCTCGCCTCCCAGTGAGCGTGTGCACCGGACTGCTACCATTCCTACCAAAGTTTCACATAGCTAATGGCACGCCTTCCGATGACACTGCGCAGCGAGCACGCCTTCGTCAATTCACACACCTGCACGCACGCCTCCCTGTCTGCCTGCACGACGGACTGCTCGCATGCGTCCCGTCAATTCACGCCTGCTCACACGACACACAGGTCGCGCGGCGGCACGTATATTGTTTTTCTATTTGGATGATTAATGCTGTCGCTTTATTGCTTAACCGAAGCATGGCACGTATCCATTGTTGGTCTAGCACTCACGGTTCGAATAAATAATCCGTTTGGGATATTGGTTCCCAATTATTAATAATCTCTCGTTTTTAATTTGATAAAGATTAGATCAAAACTGGTCTCAAATTTGACAAAAAAAAGTACAATGCCACTTTGTATGGTGTCCATATGACAAGACGATAAGTTTCATGAACTTCGAATAAGTTTTGGATGTAATAGAATTTAAAAATCAAGATTCTCATTGTTTGAAATTTGTTGCACGGGGAGTAAACATGCACCCAGTGAGACACATGTGTTTTCTCAATCCATTTAGGTGCACTGTCACATGTGCATGTAGCTCAAATTTGATTTTTGCACATTATACCTGTCGTGGTTTTGTCACAGCAGATGTCCTAGAGAAAGGACTTAGTCATGGAGCCATCACTACAGGTTAGCTTGAAGGGGTTAAAGCGGACAAGGGACGCAAGAGATTTTTATACTAGTTCGGCCCCTTCGATGAAGGTAAAAGCCTACGTCTAGTTGTGATGGAATTGATGGGGTTTCGATGACTAGGGAGCGAATACGCTTTGCCTGAGTCTCTAGTTGTTGTCTGTTGTCCCTGAACCGCCGTCGGGTCGTCCCCTCATATACATGGGTTGAGGCCCGTCGGTTTACAGACTCCGAGGTCGGCTCATAATCGTGTCCGGCCCGGTCTCTGCTATGTATATCTTACAACACAAGATTACATCTCAATGCCGGTTTGTGTCTACACGCCTTAAACTAGCTTTGGGCCCTGGGCCTTCATGGAGCGTCACCATCTGTCTTCATGGGCTTCAGATATAGATGAACTACTTCAGAAGTTAACCCGGCCTCTCCTGGCCGGTTTACGCCCAGTGGTAATATCCCCAACATTAGGCCCCAGATTGATTTGAACTGGTTCATGTCAATCCTCAATACTTGAGAAAATTTCTTCTTCAACATCTTCACACAATCTTGTAAACCGCCATGACATCATCTTCTAGGATCTTGGTAAACCGTCGTGACGTCACCTGTCATTAACGAGCCTCTGACAATCGAGGCGACAACATTACCTTATCCCGAAATCCGACTCCTCGATTTTCGCATCTGTCGTTTATCTCCTTATAAATAGGGCCAGGGGGTCTTTCCAGTTTCCCCCTCATGCCTCTGCGCTTCATCTTCATCCTCGCAACGCCCGAACCCTCGACCTCAGCCGCCGCCGTCAACCTTCGACCGCTGCACCAACTTTGGCCGCTGCATCGACCTGAACGCACCAGAGCTCCTCCGCGCGCCGCCGCTGCTCAACAGCATCCGTAAGTCTCCCCTTTCTCTTACCATAGATCTGCGCTTAGGGTTTCCGTCGTTCATCGGTGTTCGTCGCCGCCCTTCTTTTCCCTTGTTTATATCCATGGGTTAGATCCAAAAACCACATAGGTCTCGTGCGGTAGTAGTTTAAACTACATAGATCTCGTGCTTTAGCAGTTTCAGCACCTGTTTGATATCAAACTCATCTCATCTTGGTGAACCTTCAGTACACTGGAATTTAGGTCAGAATATATTTTTTCCCATGCGCGGTAGATCTGAAATTACCATAGCAAGATGTGAAACTTGTTTCTTCCTTCTCTTACACCCTTTGAATACCAGATTGGCCAGTTTAACCTCACAGAAAAAATGATGACCCGGTAGATACCATTTGTCCCCTGTTGAACCGCCAATGCCTTACACTGTTCCATTGCCAGACTCCGGTTTACCAATATGCTAGTATCCTCATACCGCTGTATAGTTGTCCACTTTAAATCTTAAACCGGTAATACTCATGTTTCAGATTTTCCTTGTCATGGCTAAACAAGTTTATGAATGCAATTGGGCTCCCTCTCGAGTAACCGAGGAGCAATTAAACAACCTTGTTAAGACGGGTGCCCTAGCCAAGAAAGATGTCATTCACTGGAGGATCCCTGGCCCGGAAAATCCTCCTACACCCAAGGATGGAGAAGTAATCGTGTTTGCTGATCATCTCGGACGAGGTTTTAGCCCTCCCGGTTCAAAAAATTTCCCGATGTGCTAGCCAATTTTCAGCTGCGCCCTCAAGACATCGGCCCCAACTCTGTTACCAATATCTGCCACTTCCAAGTATTCTGTGAAGCTTATCTGCAAGAGGAACCTATAGTCGAACTGTTTAGGGATTTCTTTCATTTAAACCGTCGCACCGAGTTCTCAGATGGACCCAATACGGAACTGGGCGGGATGGCGGTTTAGAAGACAAAAGAAGTCACCTTCCCCCATCCCAAACTCCACAGTCACCCCAAAGAGTGGAACCAAACTTGGTTTTACTGCATGGATACCTCTCCATCTGACGAAAACCCCCTGCCGGGTTACCGCCCTAAACGGCTGAGCAACACACACTCGTTTCCTCAGAGGCTGACAGCAAGAGAACGGACCAATTATGCTCCCCAACTTTCAAAGCTTAGATCCTTCATGGCGAACGGTTTGACAGGAGTTGATCTTGCTCGTTGCTGGATAAGCTGGAGCATTCTTCCCTTAAGCCGGCGCCCTGGTTTGATGTGTGAGTACACGGGGAGTTTGAAGGATGCTCAGCGGCACATTGACATTCAGCTTACAGATGACGAAGTCACTGAGGCTGTAAAGAAAATTCTGAACGAACTGGAGGCCGTCTGTGCCCAAACCGGGCTACTCCCTTTCTGCACCTTCAATAAACCACCAGCTGTAAGAATCATATAATCCTTTGTATCTGAATTTGCTTCTGTCCAAATACTCTCTGAGAGTGTGATTAATTTTCTGACAGGGTGATGATCCGTTCTGGAACAAGAAACCATCACAAGATAAACCGGCAAAACCGCAAGACAAACCGGTCAAGCCAGTTCGATCAAAACCAAGGTTGTCAAGAAACCTGCCAAGAGAAGGACCACTGCATCCTCCGATCTACCAGCTGATGACAATGTGCGTAATCCGGAATCAGAGACAGAACTTGACTCTCTTGGTTTATTTTTCATACACCTCATTGACAATGATTATTATCAGGACGACGCGGAAGGCAGTCACGCTGAGGACGTAGAGGTAACTATTCTTTCCTCCGATTCAGATCCTCTGCCAACATCAAAAATCCGTCAAGCAAACTGGAAAGTAAAATTTTCTCACCCTCTTGCTTATTTGGATCCAAACTTTCTTTTGAAGAAGCAGCAGCACGAAGCTCGCCGTACAACCCGGCACAGCGGCCAGGTAGTTACCTCCGCTGGTTTACCGAACAGTCCGGTTCAGAAACGCCGATCAGAGGTCTCTTATCCCATTGATACTTCATGCCCAAAAGTAGGTTGTTTTCGCCAGCCTCTTAACCCATCTGATTCAAATTATCAGGGTACTTCTCACTCATCCTCTGGCGAGTCTTCGGCCACACAGCTTCCACCTCTCAAAACAGTTCCTGGGTGAGTTATGCACATGTCTTTATTCTTGATATGTTATCTTTTCATACTGTACTAATCCTTATGTCTTATCTTTTCGCAGCGCCAAGCCAAGACCCAGCAAGAAAGCTCGGTTGAACAAACCGGCTGACGATAATGTAGCTGCTGAACCAGAAACAACTCTAGATCTGGAAGAAACAGATGCTGACGCCATGCTTCCTGACCCGCCGCTTCAAGACCATGATTTCCTTGCTGAACAAGTGCAAGTTGATACTACAAGTAATGCAGACCGGCCAACCAGCCCTGTCCGAACTGGTTACAAACCGGTCAGTCCAACGAAGGACACTGATAAACCGCCAACCCCGGCAAGAGCTGCGGATGAACAAGATGATGATGTTATGATTACTCGCACTGGCCACTCCACTCCAGACAACCCTGTAGCTTTGTCAAAGTATACTACCAAGGATGATCTCTCTGCTATTGGCAAGGGCAAATGGAATGCCGATTTATCAAGCATCGCCAACCTCAATGTTCAAGATATTCACTCTGGCTTCTTGAACCGTCTGTATACCAGTCGTGACTATGAAGCTAGTTTGGTAAACTTGATGAAGGAACGATATGAGGTAACTACTGTTTTTCTCCTTTGTCCAATTTCAGTTCATCAACTCGTAGTAGCTCCCAAGTGACGGTTTGTGATACCAATCTAAACTGGGACTTTTGTCATAACTTAACCTTGCCTATTTAGCCTCCAGGGACCGGATTACCTTGTTAAGATGAACCGGTTCCTTATAATTTGCCATACTACTCTTTCGCCGGTATAGTCCCCAAGGGCCGGTTTAACTTTATAAAGATGAACCAGGACTGTAGAAGAATTCCCATATCAACAGCTTTGTGAGCAAACACACATTAGCCCCCAAGTGCCAAGCTTAATACTTGTATTGTGTTTGGGACTTGTAAAAATTTCTGAGTAAACGCAAATATTCATTAGCCCCCAAGTACTAAGGGCATAACTTGTTATGTGCTTGGTACTTCAAATATGTACTGTCAACTCATTATGTATCTGTCTCTTTACAGGATGAGCTGAGCAAGAAGGAACGCCAAACCGCTGATCTACCTGAGAACATCAAAACCCAGCAAGGTGAACCCTCCAAAGCCAAGGAAGAGTTGACCCGCGCTCTAGGCGCTATGGAGAAACTGAAAGAGGGCTTCAACAAAGAGCGGGCGGATTGGGAGACTGAAAAAGCTGCTTTGATAAAAAGGGCTGAAAACGCAGAAGCCGCTCTTAAACTGGTGGTTGACGAGCTGACTGGTGTAAAGCGGCAAGTGCATGCTATGACCTCTGCTATGTTTGGTAAGCATCCTTCCTTTATGCTTTCAACATATCCTCTCATGCGTTGCCGGTTTACTGATGTCTGTAACGATACAAGAACCCGCATTAGCCATCTGGGCTCAGATGTGCAGAAGAAGTTGAAAGCTGCCTACACGCTGATAGAGCAACTTTATACCAGCGCACAACAGATTATCTGCATCGCTTCGCACAATAAGCCACCCCTGACGTTGATCAAGGATACCTTAGACAGGCAATCTATGCTGCCGGCCCGGATAGAAGAGCTGAAGAGGTCTGCTGCAAGGGCTGGCGCTCTGACTGCGCTAACCTGGGCAAAAGCATGGGTGCCTGATCTTGATCCGACGGACGTGGCTAAAGGCTACCCAAGCTTGAAAGAGGACGGATCAGAATTTTGCACTGAAGATCTCCGTGCCATAAACCGGGAAGTACGTCCACTCGCTTGTCAACTTGCTGAAGAAGCTGATCTTTCACATTATCAGGCGAGTTATGATATCAATAACAAGCGGGTTGTTGCACCAGCTCTTGAAACTCAAAGCCTGATCCCTCCAATCTCTAAGCACACTTATGCCCCTGATATTGAACCGTCCACCCTTATAAGCGATGAAGCTGTGTTCCAAGCTTTAACTAGGATCGACTGGACAACTGTTGACTTCTAGCCGCTGGGTAGGGACGAAGAAGAAGAACCGGTGCAAGATGACCCGCAGCCGTCAGGTCAAGCTGCTCCGTGATCAGAAACCGGTGGCCGGTTTAGCCTTCCATACTGCAATGTTTATTGAGAAACAAGTATTCCTTTGAATACTGAACCGCCTTGTAATAGGCTAGTTAAAACACTTGGTCTGTTATGCCTTCGTGCATATTTATCTGCAACTGATGCGTGTTAATCCGCCATCCTTTGAGATATGATGTTCATAATCCATAGCTATTTATTCCAATTGTTCCTGCAGATAAAAAGCTTAAAATGCCCTGGCGGTTTACCACCGGGCGGGTCATGATACCCAACTATATATATGACCAAGTTTTATAAACCAAGGTTGTAAAAGTAACCAAGTATGGAAATATATGATACCTGCGACCTTTAGGCATAGTGTTGGCTGACCAACCTTGTAATGAAGGTAATAACCTTGATCCGGAGTAAAAGTATCTCCTGTTATATAATGCCGGTTCACAACAAAACCGTTCTGGGTTGTGATAAACACCGGCTTATTCCATACTGGTGACTATGAGTCAAAACCAGACCGGGCTGATAGTCTCCGGTTTATAACTTGGTCATGTACTGACAACTTGTAGCTGACAGCCCAACCGGCTTGATAAACCCTGGTTTGAAAACATCACAAATCTTAGCAAAAGAAAAAGAAACTTAGCAAAAGGCAAATAAAACCATTGTAGTCGAGACTTTTCACGGGCTGCCAGGCCCCAAATTTGATCAAGAGGTGTTGCTATAGTTCGGGTTCGACCAAGCCCCCAAGTGATGTTGTGGCATTACACCGATCAAAAGGCATTGCTATGGTTCGGGTTTGACCAAGCCCCCAAGTGATTCTGTGGCTTTACGCTGATCAAGAGTCGTCGTCATGGTTCGGGTTCGACCATGCTCCCAAGTGATGCTGTGGCATTACGCCGATCAAGAGGCGTGTCTATGGTTCGGATACGACCAAGCCCCCAAGAAATTCTGTGGCTTTACGCCGATCAAGAGGTGTAGTCATGGTTCGGGTTCGACCATGCTCCCAAGTGATGCTGTGGCATTACGCCGATCAAGAGGCGTGGCTATGGTTCGGATATGACTAAGCCCCCAAGTGATCTGATATCAAGCTTTAAGAAGCTAAATCAAGGGGTAAACCGGACGCCGCTTTGCAAGCTCCATCTAACCACACGTGATGTAAGAAAACAACAGATACCCCGCTTTAGCTGGGGTTCCAGTTTATTATATTGATCATAATATATACAATGTCATAATATGTACATAAGCAGAGCCTGTAGCTCAAGTATAGTAGGGCCGAAGATGAACAATATTCCACGGCCGGTTGGTCTCCTCCTCCGATTTACGTGAGTCTTTGCGCTCTCGAACATCAATTAGGTAGTACGACCCATTGTGCAAATCCTTGCTGACCACAAAAGGCCCTTCCCAAGGGGGAGATAGCTTGTGCATATCCGTCTAATCCTGGATGAGTCGAAGCACCAGATCTCCTTCTTGAAAGGTTCTGGTTCTAACCCGGCGGCTATGATAACAGCGCAGATCTTGCTGGTAAATCGCCGAACGGGCTGCCGCCATGTCACGCTCCTCATCTAACAGGTCAAGGGCTTCCTGCTGTGCCTTCTCGTTGTCCGCTTCAACATATGCCGCTACACGAGGCGAGTCATGACAGATGTCACTAGGAAGAACCACTTCCGCTCCATAAACCATGAAGAACGGCGTGTAGCCTGTCGATCTGTTGGGTGTGGTATTGATGTTCCATAACACTGAAGGTAACTCCTCAACCCAACAACCCGGCGTCCGTTGCAAAGGAACCATAACCCGGGGTTTGATGCCTCTCAAGATCTCTTGATTGGTCCTCTCCGCTTGACCATTGGACTGGAGGTGAGCCACTGATGACACGTCAAGCCGGATGTGCTCACGTTGACAGAACTCCTTCATGGCACCCTTTGATAGATTGGTACCATTGTATGTTATAATGCTGTGTGGAAAGCCAAACCGGAAGATCACCTTTTTGATGAATTGAACTGCCGTGGCTGCATCACACTTACTAACTGGCTCTTCCTCCACCCATTTTGTGAACTTATCAACCGCCACCAAAAGGTGGGTCTTCCTGTACTTGGACCTCTTGAAAGGTCCAACCATATCCAGCCCCCAAGTTGCAAATGGCCAGGTGATTGGAATCATCCTCAATTCATGAGCTGGTACATGAACACGCCCTGAGAATTTCTGACAGCCATCACATCTTTTAACCAAGTCCTCGGCATCAGCATGAGCTGTCAACCAATAAAAACCGTGACGAAACGCCTTGGCCACCAAAGATTTTGAACCGGCGTGGTGTCCACAATCTCCTTCATGGATCTCACGCAAAACATCACGGCCTTCCTCAGGAGATACACAGCGTTGAAACACCCCTGTCACACTGCAATGATGTAACTCTCCATTGATAATAGTCATGGACTTGGACCGCCGGGTTATCTGTCTGGCCAAAGTTTCATCCTCTGGTAACTTGCCCCGGTTTATATATGCAAGATACAGAACTGTCCAATCCGGGATAACATGTAGAGCTGCCACCAACTGAGCCTCCGGATCAGGAACAGCCAAATCCTCTTCACCAGGGAGCTTGACGGGCGGATTATGCAAAACGTCCAGGAAAACGTTAGGTGGAACCGGTTTACGTTGGGAACCCAGGCGGCTTAAAGCGTCTGCCACTTCATTCTTCCGCCGGTCCACATGATCCACCTGATAACCTTTGAAGTGACCTACAACAATATCCACCTCACGGCGATATGCTGCCATTAGTGGGTCCTTGGAATCCCAAGTGCCAGACACTTGTTGAGCCACCAGATCCGAGTCACCGAAGCATTTAACTCGGCTGACATTCATCCCCTTAGCCATCCGTAGACCATGGAGTAAGGCCTCATATTCAGCTGCATTATTAGTGCAAGGGAACATTAAACGGAGAACATAAGAAAACTTATCACCTCGTGGGGAAGTTAACACGACTCCAGCCCCTGAGCCCTCCAATTGCCTGGACCCATCAAAATGAATAGTCCAATAAGTGTGATCCGGCTTCTCTTCCGGCGCTTGTAATTCTGTCCAATCATTGATGAAATCCACAAGTGCCTGAGATTTGATCGCCGTTCGGGGTATGTACTTCAACCCGTGAGGTCCAAGCTCGATAGCCCATTTAGCAATCCGACCAGTTGCCTCCCTATTCTGGATTATATCTCCCAAAGGAGCAGAGCTGACCACCGTGATGGGATGACCTTGGAAATACTGCTTAAGCTTCCGGCTTGCCATGAAAACCCCATACACCAATTTTATCCAATGCGGGTACCTCTGCTTGGATTCAATGAGTGCCTCACTAATATAGTAAACCGGCCGCTGAACCGGATATTCCTTTCCTGCCTCCTTGCGCTCCACCACAATAGCCACACTAACAGCCCGAGCGTTAGCTGCCACATATAGCAACAATGGCTCTTTGTCAACCGGAGCAGCGATAACCGGCGGATTAGCTAGCTGCCGCTTTAAGTCCTCAAACGCTTCATTAGCGGCGTCACTCCAGACGAAGTTATCCGTTTTCTTTAGCATCTGATACAAAAGGGATGGCCTTCTCACCAAGACGACTGATAAACCGGCTCAACGCGGCAATCCGGCCTGCCAGGCGTTGAACATCATTGATACACTTTGGTTTAGCCAAGGAGGTGATGGCCTTGATCTTTTCTGGATTAGCTTCAATGCCCCTGTTAGACACCAAAAAACCCAAGAGCTTGCCTGCAGGTACACCAAAAACGCACTTGGCCAGATTAAGCATCATTTTATAAACCCGCAGGTTATCAAAGGTTTCCTTCAAGTCATCAATCAATGTCTCCTTCTTCCTTGATTTTACCACAATATCATCCACATAGGCATGAACATTGCGGCTGATCTGTTTATGAAGACAATTCTGTACACACCGCTGATAAGTTGCCTGTGCACTCTTAAGCCCAAAGGGCATGGACACATAGCAGAAGGCTCCAAAAGGAGTTATGAAGGTTGTGTTCTCCTGATCCTTAACTGCCATTTTGACCTGATGATAACCAGAATATGCATCCAAAAAACTTAAACGCTCACAACCCGCTGTAGCATCAATAATTTTATCAATACGGGGGAGGGCAAAAGGATCTGCTGGACAAGCTTTGTTGAGATCTGTGTAGTCCACACACATACGCCAAGTGCCATTTTTCTTGAGGACCAGCACCGGATTAGCCAACCACTTAGGATGGAATACTTCAACGATAAATCCAGCCGCCAAGAGCCTGGCTACTTCTTCTCCAATAGCTTTGCGTCTTTCTTCGTTGAACCGGCAGAGAAACTGTTTGACAGGTTTATACTTAGGATCAACATTGAGAGTGTGCTCAGCGAGTTCTCTCGGTACACCAGGCATGTCAGAAGGCTTCCATGCAAAGATGTCCCGATTCTCACAGATGAACTCGATGAGCGCGCTTTCCTATTTTGGCTCCAAGTTAGCGCTGATGCTAAACTGCTTGGACGAATCGCCAGGCACGAAGTCAACAAATTTAGTCTCATCAGCCGATTTAAACTTCAGGGCCGGATCATGCTCCGTAGTTGGTTTCTTCAACGAAGTCATATCTGCCGGATCAACATTGTCTTTGTAAAACTTCAACTCCTCTGTTGCACAAACCGACTCCGCATAAGCCGCATCACCTTCCTCACACTCCAGAGCAATCTTGTGGCTTCCATGCACGGTTATAATTCCCTTGTGACCCGGCATCTTGAGTTGTAGATAGACATAACAAGGCCGTGCCATAAACTTGGCATAAGATGGCCGTCCAAATAGGGCATGATACGGGCTTCTGATTTTCACCACTTCAAAGGTCAAGGTTTCTGATCTCGAGTCATGCTCATCTCCAAAAGCCACCTCCAGGGCTATCTTACCAACAGATACGCCGACTTACTAGGCACCACACCATGGAACACCGTATTGGACGGTTTAAGATTTTTATCTGTTAGCCCCATGCGACGGAAAGTTTCATAATAAAGGATATTGATACTACTCCCTCCATCCATGAGTACCTTAGTGTACTTATAACCTCCCACCTAAGGTGCCACCACCAAAGCCAGATGACCCGGATTGTCAACCCGGGGTGGATGATCGTCTCTACTCCACACAATAGGCTCCTCGGACCAATGCAAATAACGGGGCACCGCCGGTTCAACGGCATTCACCATCCTTTTATGAAGCTTCTGATCGCGCTTGTCCAAGCTAGTGGTGAAGACACGATACTGTCTGCTATTCAACTGCTTCGGGTTGCTCTGGTAACCCGACTGCTGCTGCTGCTGCTGATTGCCCTGATGATTATTGCCACCTTTGGTTACCTTGATTACTTTGATTGTTGTGTCCACCCTGATTGCCATGGAATCCCGAACCGGAATTTCCTCCGCCATAACCCGGCCCGTGAGAGCCAGAGCCCGAACCGCCTCCTGATCCATGATCATACCGGAAAGAGTCAAAAAATTTGAACTCTTGCATGATATAACAATCTTTCCAGAGGTGTGTAGATGGTTCCTCCTTCGTCCCATGCTTTGGACATGGCTAGTTAAACAGATACGACAAATGGTCCGGATTAGGATTCGGCATTCCATTTCGCCGGGGCGGTTTACCCTTACGCTGCTGGCCCTTGTCGTGCATATTAGTGTTAGCCACAAAGTCTAAGCTGTGTTCCGCTTTACGCTTGCCGCCATTTCCATGACCCGCCAGGTTGTGGTGCTGCCCCTTGGCGTTGCCGCTCTTCTTTCCCTTCCCTGTCTTATCATCGTCAGACTCGGGATCCTTGGTACTATCAGAGTCGGCATACTTCACCAGTGCAGCCATGAGGTCCCATGTCATTACAATGACGTTTGAGCCGTCCCAACTTCAACTTCAAGGGTTGAAACCGGCAATTGCCTTCCAATGTTAAAACTGCGGTGTCAGCGTTGATGCGGTCTGATGAATGCAAAATCTCCAAAACCCGGCGCACCCAATGGGTTGTTGACTCTCCTTCCTCCTGGACAGAGGCAGCTAAGTCCACAATTGACATGGGCTGCTTGCATGTATCCTTGAAATTCTGAACAAACCGGGCTCTCAACTCAGCCCATGACCTGATAGAATTAGCCAGTAAACTCTTTAGCCAAGTGCAGGCCGTTCCTTCTAGCATCATGGTGAAGTACTTCGCTCATGCCGCATCATCCACGTCCAGCATCTCCATGGCCATCTCGTAGCTTTCAACCCATGTTTCAGCGGACAAATCGGCAGTGTAATTCGGCACCTTGCGCGGGCCCTTGAAATCCTTGGGCAGGCGCACATTATGCAACGCTGGGACAAGACATGGCACTCCCAAGGAACTAGAGGTAATTTCTGGCTCCACCGATGTGGTTGGACGAACCGGAGTAAGCTGATGGGCCTCATGCTGCGACGCTAACTTGGCCTCTCTGTGTGCCGAGCCCGGTCCACCACATCCTGAGCCTCACCGGCACCACCCGCCGGGTTATGTCCATGAGGCGGATCATGGTTCCGCGCATTGCTTGATACTGCCGGTTCATCCATACGCCTACTATAACTCCGGCTTGGACAGGGAGTGTAATGAACCCGATCGCGACTATATGAATAAGCCTCCTGTTGAATCAAGGCTGTCTGAAGAAGCTCCTTAACCCGACGCGTCTCGACCGCTGCTGGAGAATCGCCTTCGATCAGGATGGCCGCCAGCCGTGAAGCGGTAGCGACAATGTTTTCCATTGGCTTAGAGTAATGACCCGGTGGTGTGGGGACATGAGGTACCACAACGTTGTTCTGACGAGGCGGATCCACCAAACGTGGCTGAACCGGTGCCCCTGCTCCAGGTGCCTCTGCCCGGTTTACCACCGGCGGATTGCTGGTTCCTGCTCCTGGGGTGTTAAAGAGATTTCTAGCTTCATAAACCGGCGGCAGGCAAGATCGGTGCCTCCTCTTCAGGAATTCATTCGATGCACTCTGATCCAGCATAATCCGGTAAGCTTGTGCATCCAAAGCGGCCCGCTCTGCGGCTATCCTGGTATCCTCAGCTGCTAAGTCGGCTTTTGCCTGGGTGATCTGATCTTTCACTTTCGCGACTTCCGCATTGTGTGCATCCTGGTCCGCCGGGTTAACCTCTGCCATCAGCGTGGCCAATATATCAAACAAATCAGATAGAACCTGAGCTGGCGGTCGCACAGGGCCTCCTGCCCCAGCCGCTGTCGCTTCTGCTGATCCGGAAATCATCGCCGCTGCGGTCGAAGAGTGGAGCGCCGGTTGCGTGCCGGCCATGAAAATCGCCACCCGGTTTGGCAGATCAAAGGGGTCCGAAATACTGTTGCCATCGGAACAGCCCCCAATCCGGCCATCTTGTAACTGATATAACGACTCGGTCTCTCCAGTCGATGACTCGTCGCCGGAATAAACGACGGTCTCACCACTAGATTCTGATCTATCCTCAGATTACCCTCCATGGATAACTCCCACGAAGGCACGCTTCATGACAGGCTTAACCCGGGCAGATCTCGCACGCTGAGCCGTTTCGACGAGGTCGGCGCAGATGTCCAGCTCATGGCTGGTTCACTGATCTTGCCAATGAAAACGTGTATGCCACCAAAGGGGACCCGGTACCCGTACTCGATTGAACCGGCCTCGGGGCCCCAGCCTGCATCGTCGATGTAGAGCTTGCCGTGACGACTCTTGGTCATCCGTCCCACAGCGTTACCCTTGAGTCCTTCGAAGTTTCCCTCCAAGAACTTGAAACAATCGTGCGATAGCCCCATGGTGGGCGCCAACTATCGTGGTTTTCTCATGGCAGATGTCCTAGAGAAAGGACTTAGTCATGGAGCCATCACTACGGGTTAGCATGAAGGGGTTAAAGCGGATAAGGGACGCAAGAGATTTTTATACTAGTTCGGCCCCTTCGATGAAGGTAAAAGACTAAGTCTAGTTGTGATGGAATTGATGGGGTTTCGATGACCAGGGAGCGAATACGCTTTGCCCGAGTCTCGAGTTGTTGTCTGTTGTCCCTGAACCGCCACCGGGTCGTCCCCTTATATACATGGGTTGACGCCCGTTGGTTTATAGACTCCAAGGTCGGCTCATAATCGTGTCCGGCTCGGTCTCTGCTACGTATATCTTAAAACACAAGTTTACATCTCAATGCCGGTTTGTGTCTACACGCCTTAAACCGGCTTTGGGCCCTGGGCCTTCATGGAGCGTCACCATCTGTCTTCATGGGCTTCAGATACAGATGAACTACTTATGGAGTTAACCCGGCCTCTCCTGGCCAGTTTACGCCCAGTGGTAATATCCCCAACAATACCCGTAGAAAATCAATCAATTAATGTACTAAAACGTCTTAATGATCTCTGTGATTTTTTTGAAATTAAAACATCCCTCCTTTAGTAACATATGTTCACCGCGGGATAATTAATTTAACATGCATCGTAGTTGCGGTGGATTCACGGTGTGTGTGTGGCTGTGTGCGTCTGGGGGTGGTGGGTGGCTCGCAGTACACTATGAGTTGTGAGCCATTGTGTGGGTTGGCCATTTTGCTAGGCAGGCCAGTGCCACATCAGAGTCGTGAGATCGTTATTTAAAACATTACACAACCCTTTCATACATACATGTTTTGGCCACATGCCGTCGATGGTTGTCCTACACGACCCTCGATACTCGCGTGTGACGCTATCTGTGGGCCCGCGAGGTCGTCGTCCATCACTTTGACGAACAGCCGGTAGTGAGGTTAATTTGACAAGCAAGGTAGAATCTTTTTTGTTTGTGTTATGGTGGTATATAGTACGCTTCGAAGAGGTGGGAGGGGACTAGCATGTATACTATACGTACGCGTCCGTGAACAAGTACACCTCGCTCAGTGTCGGGACTTTTTGGTTTCCGAGGCACGTGCCACATCAAAATTGTGAAATTGGCTATTCAAACATCGCACAACACCTTTTTGGGCCACATGCCTATCCTAGCTAGGACACTCACGTGTGACGCTTCCATATGTGGGCCCACGAGGCCATCGTCGATGCATGCATGCATCACTTTGACCTACATCGGGAGAGGTTAATCAATTTCACCATCGATGAGGATTCTTTTGGGTTGTACATATATTACAGCAGGAGCATATAGTATGCGGTGAAGAGGGGGGAAGGGGACCATCATATGTAGTACGCTTCATGAACCTCGCTCTGTGTGGGTGCATGGTTTACGGTTTTTGAGGCATGTGGCACATCAAAGTTGTGCATTTTGGGTATTCAACATATACATGTTTGGCTCACATGCAAAGCAGTGGTGGTTGTCCTCTCGTACCCACTTAAGCAGTTATCAGCGATATCGATGCTTTACATTTGTGGGCCCGCTTGGTCCATCACTACTTTTTGCCTGACAACAAGAGAGGTTAATTTGACTTAGGAGGGGATTATTATTTTTGCTCTGAGATGACATGCATGATACAGTTTGAGCACACACATGCATGTGTACGCATGAATCTCTCCCATCGAGCCGAACTGGCTAGTACAACGACACATCATGAACCGATCTTGCTCTGTGTGGGGAGCTAGTGTACGATTTTTGACGCACGCGCCACATCAATGTTGTGTATTCAAACATGCATGCACACATCACCTCCATACATATGCATGTAGTGGTTGCCTTCAAACGGTACACTCCCTCGCGTGGTTATCGGTGACAAGCCTATATATTCATGGGCCCGCGTGGACATCCATGATCACCTCGACCAACAACAAGATAGGTTACCATGGCGGATTCTTCATTTGGTTCGTGTTATCGTAGTATAGGTCATGGTGAGATCCAGTCCTTAAGTTTGAGTGCAGATACTATGCATGCATGAATCCCTGTCGTTGGCTTGAAGTGTGGTTAACATACATATGCATCGTCAACCTAACCCTCACTAAGTGTGGGTATTTCTAGTTCGAAATCACGGTGCCACATCAAAGTTGTTCCATTGTTACTCAAAAACACACCTCTCCATACATATGTTTGGGCCACAGGCATGCAGTGGTTGTATTCGGGGACTAGCTACTTGTGTGATTATTAGTGAGCTAGCCCATCTCCGGGTCGCATGGACAACCATCACTTTGACCAACAACAAGAGAGAGGTTGTACGACCAAGGTGGATTATTCTTGGTCCGTTTTACGATCCATCTTGGTGAGATATGCCTCTCTGGCCCGCCGACTGAAAATGTGTGTGGGGGGGGTGCTACTTCGCACTTTGCTAGGTGAACCTTGGTTGGG